>NC_052106.1:3054414-3094484 GCF_012273895.1 Zerene cesonia | reverse complement strand
TGACAGATTCGAAATTCAAATGTAATATTTTTTTATAATTAAGTGTAACAGTATTTATGGCCAGACTAAGTAAATTCATAATGATATATTATGCAATAGCAGTAGTTTATTCATTTATTTAATCATAACATAATACAATTATACTAAGAAATTTCTAACTTGCGACATTTTCACCTAAAATAGCTATGGAAGCTTAGCTATGGAATAAAAGATAATAATTTTGTTGTTATAATATTATATAGGAACACATGTGTCCGTGCGTTCGTTTATGGAAATAAAGCGATGAAAACAACTTTTCCAGCAAAAAACCTCTTCCCTACTTTTGTATCTACCAGTTGTTTAAAATGAAGTAAAAACGATATATTTCTGTTACACTTTATTAAAAATAATGCCGTTTACATTTACTTATTTGAGAATTTGCATAAAAAATTACTTCATTTGTGATAATTAATATAGGCAATTAATTCATTCAATTGTCAATACCAGAGGTTACATGGAAATTATTAAGTTATCTGCGCCAAAGCGAATAATATACCTATACGAGTCGTGATGCTAATTAATTTTGTCTCCAGTACTGCGCAAAATTAATAACAATACTCATTTCTGGTAACATAATGTCGAAATGAAACCCCTTTGTAATAACCTGGGCGGCTTAAATCAAAACCTAATTTTGAGCTACCTTCGTAATTCTGTCAGGTATTACTGTCATTTTCGATTGGAATATTGATCAATTCAGTAGGCTTGTTCGCAAAATGTGCACTAGAAAATAGTTCATCATATGAAGATTACTTAAATAAAAACATATAATATATTGTTTTACAGACAAACAACTTTAAACTTTTCCGTATTTGCTTAGCTAATAACTCGTTTTAATATTTGAATATTTGACTTTAAATCTGACTGCAGCTTGTGTAAAGAATACGTTTAATCCAAACGTTATGAGAACAAAACCAGTATAGACCACGCTGCATTTTCTTTATTTTGCTCTATTATCATTTATATCGATGTTCCGAACATTTTACAGCGACAGTCTCAGGGAGACTATAAGTTTATAATGAATCAATCCGTAAAAAAGTCTTTAATTTCAATATGAATCACATTTCACGTTAAAACAGGAAATAAATCAATGCTCATTGTGTATAAATTGACAACTAAACCAACACATTAAGATTTAAATAGTGGTATTTCCAGAAAGGTTAGACATTGTTAGCGTTACCTGTACAGATGTTATTTCAGCTACGCCTTTGGGCGTGGTTAACTCATACGGCAATATATACAAAAGTGTTCTCTCTTCTTTTGTTTGAAATTTCTAAATACAATAACATAAATATAACCGTATTTATGTTATTGTATACACTGTTGGGGTGCGAACCTAGGACACCATTAGGTTCTATTCACTGGGCCATTAGCAGAATTGCAAATGACATAGATGGATTATACAATAAATGACATAATTTTGTTGGTACAATATCAAAGAAGATAAATGTGTGTGACTGACATACCGATAGCTCCAACGACTGAATATCCAATTGCAAAAATGATGCACATTTTTTATAAAAAACTGTGTTTTCAAACTAGAAAAGATTATATACACTTCCAAATTAAGAATATACCCAAAGCTATTATAACGAACCGATAATCGAGACTAAGGGTAAAGCTGCAAGTCAGCACTGCTATAATTAAGGCCAATTTTTTACTCCCCGCAATTTCCCGAGACCCTCGTTACGTTAATTAAAATACTTGTATTTAATATGAGTGCTTCTAGTTGAGTAGTTTTTGGGCGGGAGAACGGGTGGTGGAGAGTATTTTTACACTCTCGTTTTGATTTTTATTTATATTTTAATATCTCAGGTATTATATTCAATTGTTCCAAAAGCTGAACGAAAAATAGTCAATTTTAAATAAAACAATACCTGACTTTTTTCAATAACCATAGGATCATGTGTATTGTTATATATGATTACAATAATAGTTACATTCCTATGTCAATATTATACAATATCACAATAATATAAAGATTTTTTACTTCAAACATTATAGTCGCCACGAAGCACGCAATCAATCCGTAATTCATATCAACTTGAAATAGCTTCCAAGCGAGATACTGTAAAATGTATCCATTTTTTATTTATTCAGGAATATTTGATCGAAATTCATAGCCAAATTGCGCAGCCTCCGCTGTTATATCCCCTAATGCTTTGAAAACCCTTGTCATTTCCCAATCCATAGCTTTCATATTTTTTTGCGAGCTCCGTTATCCAATTCTTAATTTTCCAAGCCATTCAAGCATATCAATCATCAACGATCCATTTAACGTGTTATCTAGGTATATACGTACATCGTTATCGTCCGAGGTTCTATTGTTCGAGCGATAACAACTGCAAACCAGCAAGCGCCTGAATAAATATGGTTTATATGACATATGACACTAGCTGGCCCGACAGACGTTGTCCAGTCTTTGAGTGAACTGTGAAACGTGCGGTGTTGTGAATAAAGAATAAAATAAGATTACCGATATCCTTTGATATTTTTAGCACAAGCTTTTTTTAAGGTTTTCTTTTATAAGAAGCTTAACTTGAAAATACTATACAAATGGTGTTGATATTTCTTAAAATATCGTACAAAAAAGATAAACATCTTTAATCTTTCTCCAGATTCATCTGAAGCAGATAATATACAAACATCGAAATTTTCGAATTCTTTTCGTTCGAATCCTGCCTCGTGATCAAATTATTTCTATTCTTTCAAAATTTCTCATTTATAAAGCATTTCAATGCTATAAAACTAAAAATTAAATATACAAACAAAACAAACAAACAAAAAACACTTTATTGTGCACCAATAATAACAAAAAGTAACAAAAAATATATGTTTACATTAAAACATAAACATTCACGAGCACAATAGGCGGTCTTATCGCTAAGGCAGCGATCTCTTCCAGACAACCTGGTGGTCAAGGAGAAGCTGTGGAAAATATAAGTATGGGTAATATAGTCTCATATTTACCCCAAATTTCATTATAAATATAACAAAAATAATTATTGCAATGAAATCGTGCATATTGATTATTCACATGAAATTATATTTTGCATTAAAAAGTACATACGTACTCATACATTTTCATACTCTAATTTCTATATAAATACAACAAACATTTGTATATAAAGGCTTTCAATGTTATTTTGATATGTGGTTTATAGTATGAAATGGATGCAAATTAATATCAGTATATTTACGAGAGAAAATGCTGATATCGAAAATATTATCCATGCATTCATTGGCTCAATGAAAATGCTTAATTCTCCTGCATCGATGTGTTAAATCTGTTAATCAATATAGCTTGCAACTAATTAGATAGAAAGTAATCGTTAAATAAAATCATATAAGATTTTAGAATTCTTAATTTCAAAATACAATGCGTACAAATAGCGAGAGCTATTTAATTTACATAGACAATATTTCGATTTTGCAAATTATCGATAATGTTATTAACTGATTCGAAATTCAAGTAAAATTTTAATCTAAAGCAATCATTTTTTATTGCTCTAGATCGGGCTTACAATAATGCACAAACAATTATACCTTCATAATTTATAATATCATGCTACCTCCAATAATACTAAATAGTTTTGTAGCAAAACATAAATAAGCTCTTAATAACTGAAATTCAGAGATATTTTAATTTACTCTCCAAACATTTCTGAAAATACAATACCTTGCCTTTAAAGGAACGAGCTAATAATTCTCTGGTAACAAAAGCTGGCAACTTTAACGAAAGACACGCGTCCGTGAGTCCATCTAAGACGATTGAAATGATATTGAAAATTGTGCCACTTTACTCATTTCATGGTAGGTATTTATTTACACTCTCTAGGTATTTCATTTTTATTAAATTGAACACTTAATTTCGTACTTTATGAAGCGTATATTTTTATTTTTATTTCAGTTTTGCGACACCGGTGAGACTTTGTAACAGCTTCTTGACTGGCACGGTGTAATATAATTATAATTATTTTATATCTAAATGTACAATAAAATCTACATAATATTAGCGTATTAAGTTAGATAATAATTGGCTGGTGTATAATATGCAGTTAAATATAATGAAACTAGTAAAACCCCTTTCTTCCTCCCTTTTTTGTATGTTATTATGCATATAAACCTACCTCTTGAATTACTCTATCCACATAAAAAACTATCTATACAAATAAATGGATGCAAATAACCCCATTAAAATCTGTTGCGTAGTTTTACAGATCTAAGTATACAGCAACAGGCCGCGGAAAGCGACTTTTTTATACTTTGTACTGAATATGTTCAATATACTGTATTTTATATTTTAACTTTTTAATTGAATAATACAAACGTCTACACTAGGCATAAAATAAAATAAACGATTTGTCTGTAATTTAAAATTTGCTATAATATAGAAAACAATGTTCTATTTTATTGGCAATACGTTTCATTTTAACTTACCTTACCCCGTTGCCAGCTAAAAACATTCGTTTCATTTTTATAAAGATTCATCTCGGCCGAAAGCGTTTTCAGTGACATAAGCATGCCTCTTGAATTCCAGGGTCAGACGGAAATAATATCATGTAAATGAATTTAAAACGAAACACCCTGTTTAACTTCATATCGACGGACGGCATAAACCTCGCTTTTGAAAATTTATTTTACTAAAAGCATTTGATTCATAACTTTGACACGAGAGTGCCCAAAATTTTCAGGTGTTTTATTTTGATTAAACATGCAGTGAATTTGCTAGCACGTAATTTATTTATACAAATAAATATTCGAAATATATTTCTACTATTAAAAAAAAACAACATTTAATGAAGCATCATTCATTAGCCATACTTACAATCCAGCCATTATAACATTTATCTATACTATATGTACTAACAGCTAAAGAGTTTGTTTATGATAATCTCAAGAAATTTGTACATATTTTAAAAGTTCCTTCACCGTTCAATATATACGAGTTCCCAGAGTAGAGGCTATCCATATAAGTGCCACTGTTGAAGGCGGGTTTGACCGTTAGTAAATTTCATTATTAAATAACTAATGAACAAATGACTAATAAAGATCAAATTAAAATCCATATTTATAAATATTTGCATGCCAAATTGTTGGCGAGTTGTGCGTACTTAAATATTTTTAAATAACTTTGTAATCACAATTCTAACTAACAAATTCATTTCATTTCAAACAATTTTACACATTGTTCCCTCTTAGTATATATTCATTGCATCCACGTTAAGAAAAGCGACGCGACAGCAAGAACTTAGATGTAAGGAGTAATTTCTCTTCCACACTAGAGCTTGATTTATTACACCAAACGAATCCTTTTTCATTTGAGAAATACGCAATTTAACTTCCTTATATTGTGGGCGGAATTGTAACACCTTGTTATAAGTCAAAAATATGAACAATTTTAGGAATTATATACTCGACTTCTAATGTATCATTGTATTAATATCGTTTAAAACGGCCCTTGAAGCTCTCTCCAATTCTATTATTACGCAAACAAAAATTAATAGAAATTCATAAGTATGTATATTCAAAAGCGTACTTTACCCGACTTAAAAATTTCATAATTTAAATGACAAAAACCTTGATATAGACCTAAAAAAGCTTTAAAACTTAACCTTTTACAAATAAATTATGGTAATGTGACCTTTTCATTGTTGAATAAGGCTAAAAGTACCTGAAACAGAAATGAATACGTTAACTCATAGGCCTCATAAATATTTTTCTTCTGGACAATTTCGAACGTACATTATATACGTTTTGGACACGTGATGACAAACGAGGATTATTTCACCACGAAATTGTTTGCCATTATCTAGTATATCCTGCCATAAATAAATTCAATGTCCTTCCGGTTTTAAGCTTGTTGTAGGGTTGCCAATCTTTTTGTATTTACAGTGTTAAATAAACACTATAAGTAATTTGTGGGTTTTAATTTTTATACGGCGTTTTGTACGTCATAATCGTTTAAGTCGGTGGGTCGCCTGCAAATGGATTGCCATCTTTAGAAGATAAGGGATAAAGGAAAAGTAGATCAAAGCAAAGTACTAGGAGAGGTAAAGAACTGGATAGGATTAACCTGAGCTAAAATATAATATAGTAAGGAAGTCCCACAAAGATTTCATACAAACCCTCTGTTTCATTTGTTGTAGCACTATATTGTCGCAGCTCACTCGTATTTTTAAAGTCAAAAATTTATCACCGATTTGTTTGATGTATTTATTTGCAAGATTAACGAAGATACTAGTAATGAAAGGGCTTCATTTTATCCTGAAAGGAATATCTACACAATATAAAACCATGTTAAATGTAGAACATTTATACATTTGATTATTAGATCACTTTACTCCCAATGAATACGCTACGTCACCTACATACGACGTCGCAAGCGACAAAATTTATGGCTCACCAGCACGGTGTTCCAATGTGCACCCTAAGGAATTCTGGCGTCGCGCCAAACTACCCAAGGGCTTTGGTTTTCCATCTTGCGCAGATGCTTACGAGCCTGCGTTTTACGTCGGAATTGTATTTATTTCGGAGTGTCAGAGTTGTGAGGGCCATAGGAGGACTTAACAAAGACGAATATGATATATGAAATGTGGATGTTGTTCACAGGTTACTGATATAGCTCCAAATTTTGAGTCAATGTAAATTTTTTAAACGCTATATTAAGGTCATCTAATCGAGATAAAGAACAAACTATCAGAGGTTCAAAACATTGTTAATTGAAGACATTTTATACAAAAAAATGTAATCGCTATCTAATAGTATAGAATAATAATGTTAAGTTGAAGTTGGTGCTACGTATGGTGTTATATATTAAAAATATCAATTTTGGTCAACGAAAACTTTATACCGTCATTTTAAATAGTTTATTTTTCTATATCTACTTTTAAAGATGAAATAGACTATAAAAGTATTTTAGTCCAAAGTTATTTATTAATGAAAGAAAAATATCGAAAAATTATGTAATAAAATTAGATATTCCTAAAATACGTAAAATTATAAAATTTTCCAGATTGGCACAAAGCATGAAAACAACTACATACCATTTCTAGAATTAATAAATGATATAAATATTTTCACTTAAATTTTCTACAATTAAACTTAAAGCGGCCTCTGTTCTATTTAAACCCAAAGTATCTCACATTTCCATACGTTTATAGTCCTGTATTAAATTCATAAATAAAACGCAACACAACCAATCGCGCAAAATGAGAGAACAGAATATATTAAAGACAACATTATTTCTGGTGCGAAGAAACATATATTTTTAGGTACGTCAGAGAATTACGTTTGCCTTTTGTGAAGTTTCTAAATAGTACTCTCTAATTCGATAGACAAAAGGCTCCCTTTGGTGTGATTGATGGTTTTATTCGAGTGCTTATACGGCGATTATCTCTCTATATTACAGTAAGTGCGTTCATTAGAATAGAAGTAACTAGTACTTCATCTGCAGCATATCTGTGTACGACAGTTAGGTTAACTTTTCGTATTAAAATAATACAATGCGAAATAAAATGCGGTAGAAGCTAAGTTATGGCTTAGTATACTATATCTTGCTTCTGCAGTCTTATTGATTTATATTCCATACAGTAAAAATACATACATACCTATTTATTTACTACAAAATATATGACTTGTGCTGCCTTTTCCATCCACGTTAACAAAACTCAATCGATTGTATTTTAAAGAGGAAAAGGTTCTTAATTGGACTGTTTTTGTATTTATTACCTCACAACTCTTACTGTGTGAACCGATTTTGGTGTTCCTTTTGTTATTTGAAAGCTGGTGCCTCCTGTATGGACGAGTCGAAGTTGGTCTTATATAAACATTAGGTGGTTAAAAATTTTTGTTTTTGTTACTTGATAATTCTTCTAACGAAAATTTTCAACAACTGAATGATGTGAATCTTTATGTGAAATAGTTGTTTTTAGGTTCCATTTTAGAATTCGTAATGGTACCTTAACTACAGAGACGTCGGATTCTCTTTCGTAGAAATGTATTTTTTACTAGCTGCGCCCCGTGGTTTCATCCACGTAAGTTTGTACCCCGTAAGAATATCGGGATATAAGTTGCCTATATGTTATTCCAGTTGCCCAACTATCTACGTACGAAATTACATTGCCATCGGTTTAGTACTTTTTGCGTGAAAGAGTAACAAATACACACACACCCTTACAAACTTTCACATTTATAATATTAGTAAGATAGGATAGCAGGATGTTCCTAATTACTACAAGTTAAAAATGAAATAGCACATTTTTTATTTTCGTGGTATTGCTTGTTCATCAGTTTGTTAGTTAAAGAGGATTTTGTATGAAATGATATTTAAATTAAACCTCAAAACAATTCAAATGCTAAACAAACGCAACGCTTTTATTTTCGTGGTATTGCTTGTTCATCGTTCGTTACTCAAAGGAAAGAATTTAACTGCTTTGTGACAAGCAGATAGCATTAAAGGATTTGTTTGTTGCAATAAAGTCTCTCTAAAATCCAACACTACTGGTTCTTATTTATTACGTTGCAATAACTATTTACTACGACAAGTTCTGCTTAAATTACGTGAAAAGTCTGCAATAAGTCGAATTGAAACCACGTAACGATTTATATTACTTACGCTTCAATCATTTCATTTTATTTATTGAACTGTTAGTTTAAAAAATTAAAAATCTTTTTGTAATGTTTGAATTAATTGTGATTGATTAATTATGACGGATGCCATTTTAATTAGCGGTGAGATCCCAGATCTAATTGTACAACAGATGTATTTTGTATTTATGGCACAAAATAGGTAAGTAATTATTTTGCCTTTTATTCCATATTAAGCGCGGGGTCGTCAATCGTTAATGGGCCAAAATTACAAATTTTATTGATATTCAAAATCATGTCTGTAGCTTTACAAATTTCGCTCTAATGAATAAATACTTTACAACAACACCTCATTAAAACTCAGCACAAATATTAACCAAAAGCGTATACGACATTTTTTCTTTTTCTTTAATCATTGGCTTATCGATTATTAAATGACGCGATAATCTGGAGCAATGAAAGGCCGGCTTAGTGAGTGTTAACCCTAATCTAATATAAGAGCGTGATTGGAAAAAGCACTTATAGCATCGTGTAGATTGTAGAAATAACATTAAATATTCCTTTGTGGTTGCTAATAGCTCATTTGATGTTTAGAGCTTACAGCGAAGCCTATTGTCGAACAATCGATTTGTGAAGGCAACTCCACAGAACGGCGAATAATATGGTCTATAGAGTAATGGAGTGGGTAACCGTCTAGGTTACTTCAATTTTGCATTGCCAAATATATAACGCCTCTGTGAACAACACATTTAAATACCGAGCGTAAATAGCGCGCTCAGAAACTATATCAAACATGAATAGCTATCATAATATTGTATTGCTGTAGTACAATACAGACTAATTATTAATACGAATTGTTTATATCCCTTATACGCCATTAGCAAATGGCGTTTAGGGATATAAAGTGCTTGAAAGCATAAAAGCTTTTTAATCAAATATTGTTGAATATCTAGAGCTTACATGGACACATTTATGTGTGCTTTTAAATATAGTATACAATAAACATTTCTGTACATACATAAAACAAATAATTTAAAAGACAGTTTGATTTAAAATTCATTCAAATTGAAACGTACTGATTGATAAGATTATAGCATTTTCAGCTTATACATAAACATTCTTTAGATAATTCCACGCTTCATCCATTTCGCAAAGGCACGATCGCTTAATGTTAATTATAATTAAACACCTCGACAATCGTGGTTACTTTATTAAGTTAAGTGTTTTTATTATATTACCTTCAGAAGACATTATAATGAATAGATTACTCACGTCACTGACAACAGAACCTTTAAAGGAAAAAACACAGACAGAGCAATATTTCTCCCTCAAAGTAATCCGACAAAAATGAAGCGTGTGCCAAAGACTGTAAAGCTAGCTCTTAATATTGTCATAATTTTTATTGAACGATCTCAAATAAAGCGTTGATTGATAAACGACCACACTGGGTAATGCTGGCGGGCCGTCTAATCTCATTTATTGCTTCCATGAATCGATACAGGCTGATGTGCTTTCTTTGAGTTAATATAGCGATTTCTATGCATTTTCAGTGTATTAAATCTATACGGAAATAATCGGCAATTATGTAAAATACGAGAAGCTACGCACTCTATTGAATTCAGAAGTTTCTACATTACAATCATTGCTTCTGCGTAATTATTTCATAAAAAAAAACTATTGAATCATTGATGGATGCCATAGAGCTTAGTGTCAAAAGAGTCTATAAATCTGTTGTCTAGATAAAGGGCAAGCAGTCCATTAAACATCATGAATATTTTAAAGAACGGGAATCATGCATGTTCTGTATCTGGAAAGAGTTTTTTCGCTTTGTGACGTATAAAAACTGCAGGACAAAAGGATAGCCCCGTCGGCCACATGGATTTAGGTTTCCATTTACGAGATGCTTCATATCGAACTTTCCGGTACATGCATCGGTTCTTTTATGGATTCTGGCGCGCGTTACGGCGTTAGCCTTTTAAATTGACACAAAATACAATTTCAATTTTAATTCAAGTTCAGCATAGACTAGAATCGCATGACAAGATTTTTCGCAAATATAATAATAGTAGATCTTTGAAGTTCACATAAAGAGTTTGTACAATGCACATAACAAATTAATGAAATTGTAAATTCGTCAAATCAAAAACAAACAATCTCGAAACAAGATTGCATGAAGCAATAAAATTATAAAGTCATATATGGATTCTGGTTTCATGTTTACAATTAAACGATTTAAATAAAACCTAAATGAATATTCAGCGTCACGTTTGAAGTTTTTTTGCATTAAATTGAAAATTGCGTAACGAGTGATGCAGCGTGATTTATTAATTATTCAACCAAAGTTTCGTTTTAAATATTAAATACTAGCGGTCCGTCCCAGCATTTTAAAATGTATTACACATTATATAATTCAAGCTTGCTATTCAAGGATCACGTACATATGTAATGGCGAAAGAATATTTGAAATCGTCCCAGCAGTTTCTGAGATAAGCGCGTTTGAAACAACAAACAAACAAACTGTTCAACTTCACAGTATTACACCTACAGACATTATTTAGATGAATGACGTATATTCGATTCTGTTTTTCTATCTTTTTATTGTATTACTATTAATTGCGTTAATAAAAATTAATTATGCTATCTATAATTAACTTTCTCTCCTTTATCAGAACACACTTTTTTACAAAGCTGTCCTAATGTAAAATATGTTTTCTGTCTTATAAATAACTAGCTACGCCCCGCGGTTTCACCCGCTTAAGTCTGTATCCCGTAGGAATAGCGGGATAAAAAGTTGCCTATATGTAATTCCAGTTGTCCAGCTTTCTACGTACTAAATTTAATTGCAATCGGTTCAGCAGTTTTTGCGTGAAAGAGCAACAAACACACACACGTCCTTACAAACTTTCACATTTATAATATTAGTAGGAAGCAGGATAATTAGTCTGCGTATTTAAATTGTATTCATACATAAGAGACATACAATACAATATAAAAAATGCATCTAACATACGGTTGTCTAAGTAACCCTAATATTTCAACGATAAAACTACAAGGATCTAATACTGTTTCATCTGTTTTTACCAGGCTAAACTATTTTTTACCAAGTTTTATTTCATCCATGAGCAATGTGGAAAATTTGGAACATTTTGTCCTTTTTCACGACAACCCAAGTTACCGCCATCCCACCGCCTAAAGAAACCTTCGAATTGGGCTCTTCGTATAGTCGAAAATGAAATTTCGGATAAATTTCAGCGGTCAATTTGTCGAAAGTTGGCTTAGAAAGTTGAAACCCTGATTTTCTTGATTTCACATTTGTATTTATATATACTTCTAACAATTCTTAAATTATTATTATCACACGCTTAATCAGCTCATTTTATACCAAAATAAAGAATTCAAAGAGCATCAGTTTATATAACTGTTTTATCGTACATTATGAGAAAGCGTCAAATAAATTCGTGAAGGGTTCACTTTATTAGTTCTGTATCACTTTATGAGCGTAATAAGTTGGAGGGAAAAACAAACCATTTTACGAATCTTAATAGACACAAGTAAATAATAAGAATCACCAAATATTGAAACGAATGCAACAAATTCGATAAATTATACCTTTGTGTTATTGTTATTGTCAGGAGAGGGTTTAATAAAAGAGTTTTTTTATCCTTCTGTCTGTCTTTCTATCAGTCTATTTGATCTGGCTAATCTTTGTAACAGTTGGACAAATTTTGAAGACACTTTCACTGGTATATAGCTGATACTTTTATCCTAATATTCCCACGAGAAAATTAATATATAAAGAAATTACACATTTACACGGGTGACACCACGGGATGCAGCTAGTACTAAGTAAGGATTCATAAAACACAAATCTCGTCCTAAACCCTAGAAGCCTAACTACGAAGGCCGATTACAATTCTTTCAACTTTTCCAATAAAACTTCCCACTATGTTTTGGGTGGTTAGCTTTGAATACCGTTTTATTTTCGTCTCCCCATTGTGATATTATGTCGATAATAATAAGTTATGAGACATTTTCAAACTGTATTAAAGAGCTTATTTTAGTTTACTTAAAGACTTTTCAACTGACGGTTTTTTTGTGGTTCTGTTACTCCATGGGTTTCCATCCTTCTGACGTGATTCTTTGTGTATATGATAAAGGATTGATGTCATTTGATGCCATTTTAGTGGTACCTCGCTCACGGACGCCTGACGCAGATCGAGTGACCTTTTATGTAATAATTATTCAATTGTCAAATAATGCAGCGTTTATAAATGTAAACTATGATGATTTATATATTTTATGTACCTAATTTGTTCTTTGATCGAGATTATTGCTATTATGCCATAGATGTCGTGAAGTTACCTTAACGGATAAAAATGTAATATTATAGTTTTTTGTAATTTATTTGAATTAAAACGAACAATACATATTTTTGTTTGGATTTTCCATAGAAGTCTTAATGATCATTTTATATTTAAATTTTGAAATAATTTTTAGTTATTATTAGACTAATATTGTGTGAAGACATTTACTAGAAACATAATGAGACAAAGAAACTATATTTAACGTATACAACGCAACTATAGTCTGCTCTTAGGAAGTGGCCGTGACATTGAAAGCTAAATTACTCATAATGCCGATGTAAATGACACTGGACGGGACAGCTGAATTGAGGCTTTATACCGCAACAATTAAGATTTCAATTCGCATATGTACTAGATAGTTACGTATCACATGATATCTATTATAAATTGCATCTGGAACTGTGTATAACAGGGTTCCGTATGAATTATGTTAACAATTTATATGAATCTATATTTTAAAATGTCTTTTTATTCAACACAAAAGTGACTCACATCGAACAAAAATTAAATATTTAATATTGAGACTGATCATGGTATTGAGTATATTATACCATACAAACTATTCACAATAAACATAGCTATGATAATCTTTTTAAAATGCTTTTGTTAGCTTCACGTGCATGTTAGTATACTTGTATATTTGGATGTAACCAACTATTAGATTCGATTTTGACACGCTTTAACAAATTTAACTCAAACTTTGTACTCGTATCAAGGATCGGAAAATACTGTTGGAGGACTGAGTGACTGAGCGATTGAACACTTCTGTTAGCTTATGATACAACAATTTTATGAGCTTATCGTATTATCATCATTATGATCGCCAGGAGAATTTAGTTGCTTCTTTCGTTAAGGTGTATTTCAGTTTTTTTGTATATTTATTATGTGAGCTTATGAACCACACGTTCACATCAATAGATGCGTGTAATAGGTATACAATTTGATTAAAATAAAGTATTATTAAACGATATTTATGTCTTAAATATTATGTTTCCACAATTATATAATGAGATATTAATGATCCATTAGAAATGTATATCAGTGTAATAAGTGAGCTGGTGGGTATTAGACTATTCAAGTGAGTTGTTATCTATAACTCAACAGAAGATAAATATTGACATTAATATACAGTTTGAATTTTATTGACTTTATTTACAAATCGTTTATAATTTGTGCATACAACATGGGTATTGTTAGAAAATGTGTGCTGAACAGGAATTCAATAAGGTAGCGTATATAATTTTAGTTTAATTATTGAAAAAAAAAAAAACTTTTAGACTTTAGTTTTAGTCTTCTGGTAAATACCCTACCTAATACCCTACTTTGTATTAAACGTGTTCAATAAAATACGATAATTAGTGTTTTTTTTTTTTGTGTACTGATTTTGTATGCGTATTTATTTATTATAACTGCGTAGATTTACATTTACGTTAGAACTGCTACTACTATATAACATTTCATTGGATAATTTACTAAGAAATCGTCGAGAAAGTCATCGCATGATATAATTAAAGCATAAATAAATTTAAGCTTCAATCAATTGCAGATTTATTGTCATTTGATAACATTTTTGAATTTGAATTGTTACCTCCCTTCCAGGGACGTTGGTAACCTTTTATATAGAAATAATATAGAAAAGAAATATCTATAAAAACATTATCAACAAAACTGATGCTCAGATATGATTGTTCGATTTAATAAATAGCAATAAATTATTTTATAAGCAATTAAGATTGAGTAATTTAATATATAATATCATGCCAAGCATTGTACTATTATAGTTAATTTAATTATTTATTAGATACGTCTCAACAAACGCAACGCTCGGAACAACAGATGTGGGGTCGCGTGATCTGAAATCATGGAAGGAAATACCCGGACCATCGAAGATGATGTCTCTAATTACGAACTACGCGAAATTTCTTTTTCCGAAACGTATGTTACTTATATATTATGTGTTTTTGTTTATTTCAAACGCGTTACAATTATTTAGGAACGATTGAAAAGTAAGTTCTAATCAATAAAATTACAAATCGCATTACAAACACTTATAGAACTTTTATAAAGAAAATGATTAATTTTACAACACATTTACAAGGAGTAGTAGGTAAATAAAAATAGTAGGTAAATGGAGTGATAATTAAATTAATAATATCCAGACATTCAAGCTGCAACGGAGAGGCCAATGTATGATATGATGCACAAATTATATGGACCTATCGTTAAAGTGGATGGGATTTTTGGTGCGCGTACTATAATCATTTTACTGGACGCTAAAGCATCAGAAGAAGTAAGTTATTCATTATAATTATCATCATCAGCCCATACACGTTCCCACTGATGGGACACAGGCCTTCTATGAGGGTTCTTATTTTGGCAGGACGAGGGAGGGGATTGTAATGATATTATTGCATAATTGATCAAACTTATCTAAATTGAAGTGTACTTATCTAAGTTAAGTGTGATAATTTGTAAATGATAAAATTGAAATGAGTGTTAATATGATGTCAACTAGCACAAAGGATTTATATTCACCTACCTACATATATATGTTTACCACGTTATAACACCCACTAAAAATAAATATAGCAAGACGTTCATAAAATTCATTTTATCTATATAAGTGACTTTTCTTTAACATAAAAAAATGCTATTGTTTGCAACCCTTAAACGGCAATAATGAAATAATATGTTCTAAACTGATTAAAAATTATGTTATGATAATTGTAGATTTATACATACTTTTATTAAGTACTACTAATATAGCCTTTATGCACTATATTATAGTACATCACCTACTAAGCATGAAATTATTAATGCGTTCAGTAGACAGACCCAAGCAATTGTGCAATCGACAAATTCGTTTCCTCAATGTTCAAAGGACTCCATCATTCCAATGGAATATTGGAATTTATATATAAACCGTTTGCAAAATATTGTTTTTGTGCTTGTATTCATATATAACTCAATTGCTTTCAGGTTCTTCGAGGCGAAAATTGGTTGCCTATCAGGCCTGGTTTTGATACTCTAGAAAGTTATAGAAAGGGTAAAAATAAAGCTACCCCCGGCTCTCCAACTGGACTCGTGACAGAGTAAGTATTTATAGACCATTGGGGTGTATTATTAATCAATAATAATGTATATAATAGGCAGTGTTTTTGTAAAACAGAGTTATTTTTAAAGACAAACTAAACTGCTTTTACATTATCAGAATTAGATTACATTTTTATTGACGGACGGGAGACACCAGTTTTCAAATAAAAAAAATCTTAAAAATCAGTTCACACAGTAAAAAAGTATGAAATATTAAGCACCAAAAAATATAGTCCCATTGATTACCACCTCCTTTTTTAGAAAACACTCGAAAACGTCATTATAACGTTAAACGAAGTAAGAAAGAAAAAAGATTTTCAAACAAAAACAAACATGATTTCCACTTGGTACTTTTGAAAAGTAAACATTTTTGTAAATGGAAAATGACGAAAATTCATGTCGTTCTGCTAATATTGTAGAGGCTAAGTTTGTGAGTTCCATATTGTGGGAAAATTTTCCCTTGTTCCCTTCCTTCGCCTCACTTTAGACATGAGAGTTTTGGAAAATTTGAGCAAATGGCTTAACGATATTATATAGTTTACACGTAGAAATAATGCTATTAGATAATAACCTTATAATTTTTCTAATTGATACATCGCTATGTTGCAAGAATAGGGCTATGAGTAAATCGATAACTGAAATTTCCATTAAAGTCTTTACTAAAATTAATTATTCCATTACAGTCACGGTGAAGTTTGGAAGAAATTTAGGTCAGCGGTGAATCCGATTTTAATGCAGCCGAAAACTATAAGACTATACCGGAATACATTAACTGAAGTAGCTGACGAAACTATAACCAGGTAAACGTCAAAACTTGTACTTATTTAATTAAAATAATTGAAGTTTGAATTTCGCAAAGATCCCACAATGCTTTCAGCGATTCTATTAGTGGGATGCAGCAACTTTGAGCAGTTATGATTCCGAAATAATTAAGTATATTTCATTCAGTGGCTAATGAATAAATAATATTTGATGCGAATTTTAATACGATACAAATCGATTAAAGTATTATAGGATAGGAAATTAATATCTTTTCCACCTTTGCAAAAAAAAAAATTATTGAAATTTAAACAGCGAAAAACATGCTTTACTCTGAAGTCAAGATTTATAAATGATACTATACAATACGTAACTAAATGCTAACATAACTAACATAACATGCAGACTGTTTCTAATCCCAATATTTTCAGACTAAAATCCAAAAGAAACTCCGCAAACATGATAGAAGATGACTTCGATTTAGAAATGAATCTGTGGTCTCTCGAGTCAATTGGTGCGATAGCGCTCGGGAAACGACTTCATTGCCTGGATTCCACACTTCCAAATAACTCGCCTGTAAGACAACTCATTCAAACCGTTCGAGATATATTTGTGCTGGTTGAAAAACTTGAGTTCCGACCGAATGTTTGGAGATACATCTCGACTCCCATGTACAGACAAATTATGAAGCGATATGCGGACCTCGACAGGTGATATATATATATATATATATATATTTTTTTATGTCATATTCGGCAATGGAACTGGTGTGTCGCCTGATGGTAAGCGCTACCACCGCCCATGAGACATTTGGAGAGCCATAAGGTCAATTGCTGACCCTACGCTTCTACAAATGGATTGCCGACTTTAAATTGGGAAAGGGTTAATATTATAGGGGATAATATTGACGAGGGGAATAAAGGAAAGGACTGGGAAGGGTAAGAAAAAGAATTAAGGTCAAGTTAAGCCTTTTACGTAAAGAATTTTAATTCTTTTTGCTAGTAACAACCTACAATAGCGAAACTTAATCCATTAATTTATCATGCCATACATTATTCTTCGAGGCTCATTGTTATAAAAGACGCAAAGGTGATTTTACAAAAGAGTTTTGTCTTTTTTTATTTATATGTAGATTTATATGTACAACAGGTATCCGTTTTTGTTAGACCCAAATTAATCAAAGCTTTTAACCATTTATATATATTATAATAACAATTCGACCTCTTTATATATTAAATTATACCCTACTTTATTATATATTTTGATAATATTTCAATTAAAAATAAACCTTATCTGTAAAGTCTTACGACACAATTCATCAAAGAGGCCAAAAACGATCTGAGTACACGGAACAAAAAACCAAATGAAGAGAGAGGAGTATTGGAAAAACTCCTTGAAATTGATGAGAAAATAGCAACCATCATGGCCAGTGATATGTTATTCGCAGGCGTTTAAATTATTTGCTTAGCGTTTTTTATGTTTAAAGATGTAAATAATTTGTTAAGCTTTAAACATCGCGGGCGGAAATCATGTATAAATAAATATATATTATTTAAATAGCTCCCTTAAAGTTTAAAAAGTATCTTGAATAGATTTGACAGATGGCTACCAATGGGTTGTGGTCAGATACTTACATGTTATATTGCTTAAAAAAAAAGGCTCGTTTGTTCTCTCGAAAAAAATCTACTTTCATTAATAAAATCACAAATACCATTCACAAAAGAACTGCAGGTTGCATTTTAAACATTGCGTTTCCACAACATTGAACTCAATTACGTATAGCATTAAAAGCGAAACAGTAAAAACAGTAATTTAAATAAAGACAATGAACGCTTCTTTTGTGCTATACCACGTCGTGATTGCACTTTTATATGCTAGAAATTTCACTTTCGAAAGCTCATAGTAAGTTTACATTTTTTTTAGATTTCATTCGTTAATTAAGAATATTTGAAAATTAATCATAGCAATTTTCAAGTTAACCATACTGGACACTTACACATACATAGAAAAAATATTTATTTTTTTGTTATTTTATTTTAAAAACTTTATAAAATCCTAACACAACGTAATTAAACAAAAGATGTATGGTGATAGGTTAGGTAATAGATTGAACAAAAGATGTATAAATAAGGTGACGCTTTTTCTGAAACAAAATTTATTATATCGCTGCGTCAATTTTTGCTTACAAGGTTACAATGTATTTAATATATTATCTTGTATGTCTTATTTCACTCTAACGTATAACTTATATTTACAAGAAATTTCGTTACTTAAAAAAGGTGACGTCAACATAGTTTAAAATAATAGCAAAGCAGGATTAAGACTAACTAAATCAATATAAAGTGTAATCATAACATTTAAATTTGAATTCCATGTAATTCCAGACGTCAAACAGTGTGATTGCAACTCTATATCTGCTGGCAAACAATCCTGAAAAGCAAAACAAACTGCGCGAAGAGCTATTATCTGACAGCGATAAGCGGCCATACTTAAAAGCTTGCATAAAGGAGTCAATGCGAATGTTGCCAGTCGTGATGGGAAATATAAGGAAAATTTCAAAAGAATACCATCTACTCGGATACAAAATACCCAAGGATGTGAGTTTTATGAATAATTTCCATATTATTTTAACGCTTGATATAGGTGTTTAATTTATATTCATTCGACGTTATTTTCTGACGTATAATTATTCTCGAAATTGTAACGCTAAGAGACTACACCGGAGATTATATGTTACATGTTATTACGAAACGTTACCCCATAATGAATGAAGAATTTCTCATAAAAATAAATATAATAGACGCATACATTACATTGAAAGGGCTTAATTTTAATCTTTTAAGATTTCACCATGTGATACGAGGATAAAAATGTACGTCGCCTTCTTCATTTATGCCATATTTTCAGTTCATTGTCGCTAATTTACCTTTGTACATTAAATAAAGAAAAACAACTAACAAAACAACTTCACAATTTCCACAGACGCACATTTTCTTCATCCACCAATACCTGTCCATGCTGGAGGCTCACTTCCCTCGACCGACCGAGTTCATTCCTGAGCGATGGGTTGCTGACAAGCACGACCCCATGCACTATCGCAATGCCGACCCATTTGCGTATAATCCATTCGGCTTCGGGGCGAGAAGTTGTATAGGTAATTCTTACTACCTTTCTAATTAGAAATGCGAAAGCGTATTTGTTTCTTTGTTCATTTGTCTGTCTTTCTTTAAGACGCGGGCGGAATGCTAGTATTTCTTGTTAACAAATATGAGAGAACCCAGAAGTGGGGAATAAACATATCGTGAGTTGCACTGAACATTTAGAAATAAAAAAACTTTTTAACGGATTTTAAACGCGATCGACTCATTATATTATTAACGAAACGTCGGGTTTATAATAAAATGAATAAGCACGTTTAAAATCCCTTAAAAAGTTTTATAATTTCTACATGTACAATACTCGCGTAAAATCAAACACAAGAAAATACTACGCACTGAACATTTTAGACTCATCAACAACAATAATTTAATATTTTTATTTATGTACATATTTTAGTGTTAGATGTCCTAAACAAGCAATAAATACTGTCTTATGCCTGTTTTTATTCAGAAATGCACTTTAATTACATCTAAATCCAGTTTAGTTCTAAATATATATCGTTTCTTACAGTACTAGGAGAGAAGTGATCAACGCCTTTATTAAGTTAATATACCTATTTATAAACCCGTTAAAGGCACTACCTGTCTATCGCTAATTAATTAGCATAACTAATTTATCATCGTAGCTGCATCGGATGCGTTAATATACACACAATTTATTATGGGCTTGGGAAATGAATACGAAATTAAAAATAATATGATGAGATATATTTGTCATTATTAAGTATAAGGCTTAAGTTCATATCAAAAGAAAGAAATAAACATTTATTTATCAGGAATAGCACTAACGAAACAAATAAAAAAAAATACACAAAACCGAAATCAGCCCAAAACAAAATCAAATTAAGAATAAGAATCAAAAACAATCACGTGAACCTAAACTATAACAATAAAAGCAGCAGATAAGAGAAGTGTGTCATAGCGACCCTGACTAAAAGAAGACAGCCCAGCTCATGCTGCAATGTTTAGGAACATTGACAGCGCTGTTTTTCAGTGCCCCCTTTGAGATTGAGGTTTCAAGCGGTGACGCATATTCGGTATTATTAATTATTGTTACTAGCGTTTACGGTAGTTGATCACTTAACACCAGGCCCATCCACTCATTGCTTGATCTCCAATAAAAAATATTCTCAAGCTACCATTCCTATATATATACTGACATAAAACAATATTCAATGATTTGTTTTTAACTTTTTTTATTAACTGATTTCGTTTAATATCTGAATTCAAAAGGGAAGAGGTTCTATTTTCCAACGTTCAATTTGTAAGGTAAAATTTATTTTTTCAGGGCGTCGGATAGCTGAATTGGAAATCGAAACTTTTATAAGTACAGCGATACAAAACTTTCGACTCGATTGGATCGGCCCTCCGATAAAGACACGGATGGGTGCTATTAACTACGTCGTAAAACCATTCAACTTTGTTTTCAATGACATTTAATGAGACGATTTTAAAGGTCGATCTAAAAAATAAACGATATTTTTCGTTTAAATAAAATTAGGAGTAACATTCATATTCATAAATATAGTATTTTATTAATTCAAAGAATGGTTTTATCAGGCCTTGGGTTCACCATAAATTATGCCTTTTAGCTGATCATGTCATCTTAAAACTGTACTATTTCTATATTATTCCTCAGTTATTTCTCATAACTCAAAATTATAAAAAATCAAAACAAATTATAAAAAATCTTGTCACTAAAGTTCGTTTGCCTTTTAATTCTTTCTGTATACGATATTGAATGTTGACACGTTGGGATATTAATTATTTTCGATTTCGATAAGTCAAACATACCTAATGTTACCAAAATTCCATAACAATAACATAGAGTTAAGCGTCTAATAAATGCTTAATATCTTACATACTTGCATACGGACTACCAGCCAGTCTATCACAGTTTCCTAAGAGTAACAGAAGAGTTCAAATACCTGTTAAAAATCTATAATACCATTAGTTTTTAAAACTATAATATATTTACTATAAGCGTATATAATAATAAAATATACTTCTCGCAATCCTTAGTCATAAAATTGAAAGATCGTCGATACATGCTCCCCTAGTAAAGTGTTTCGACTCTTCATGAATATATTATACGAAATAAGGCTCTTGCATTATTTAACATAAAAATGAATACACTGATATGAATTCATATGAAAAATTCTCTTGTGTATCGTTCCCTCCCATTTGGATGCGACGAAATTGTACTCGCATTGTGACAGGTTAAAAGACAGTTTTTCTTTTGGTTTTCAGATAACGAAAAAATACTTAATATCTACACGTTTACGGACTTTTTAATGCTCGTGAATCTGAATTAGTCATGCATACTAAAACATTTTTTTTGACATTGATTTAAAGTCAGTTTTACCACACGCTAATAAAGTAATTGGAAATCTATTCGACAATGTTTTTAAATCTAATTGTTCATTTTTATTGATATACAAGGGGAAAAACATATAAGAGTTGAATACAATCTCACTAATATATTTTTATACAGTTTTTGCTTATAAACTATAACATATGAAAGCGCAAAAGTTACATACTATGACTGGAATCTAGGGGCGTAACTACATTTAACCACAACATGTGGTGTACACACGATTTTATACAATTTTTTTATCAATATAAAACATGGGACGGAAGTTTAGAATAAGAGGATTTTTTCCATATATTGCGTGACCAAAACCCGTACAATTACGATAGGGAAAATTTACGTCACGTAGCATTTGGTGCTAATATTTCCGGGCACCGGTTTTTTCATCGTTTTTACTGTCACTTGCATGGATACTCTTAAGTTAGTAACTCCGGGATTTTTAAATGCAGCTACTGTATAGTAACATAAATACACGCAATTATACATCTCAGCTTACCATCAGACGAGGTTGTGGTCAAGCGCTTCCCTATCAGGAATAAAAAAAAAAAAAAATACAAAAAAGGTTTGATTTTTTTTTTATGTCATAGTCGGCAATGGAGCTGGTGGGTCACCTGATGGTAAGCGCTACCACCGCCCATGAACATTTGAAGAGGCGTAAGGTCTATTGCAGACCTTTCGCCTCCACCAATGGATTGCCGACTCTAATTGTGAAGGGATTAGGAAAGGATTGATGAGAGGAAAAAAGGAAAGGACTGGGAAGGGTAAGGAAGAGGATATGGGCCTCCGGCTCCCCCACTCACCGTACGAAACACAATAGCACGCCGGTTTTCTGTGGGGGTGTGGTACTTCCCCGGTGCGAGATGGCCCAATTCGTGCCGAAGCATGCTCGACTCCCGCAATAAAATTTGCAATTTGCAAATTTGATGCATACCATAAAATTAAAAAAAAATGCCAGTGAGGGCATTACACAGAAAATTCAAATAATGCTCATCACGACATAAATGCAGTATTAAGATTCGACCTACTTACGTCTGCATCCTACAGGCCGTGGTTGAATTAAGGATGTAACACAAGGCTGTCTACCGTCTAAGCCTTACGGAGTTAAGTGAAATGCATACATCAGACATTTCTAATTGACGTGTCAGGACCAGAGGTGCCGGCCGTATTTGGCTGACTTTGTAAGCATCGCTGTACTTTGCTTTGTTAATAGCGTTATTTTAGCATTTCGTCTCGTGCTAAGTAGATAATAGTGACTCATGACAATGGTGTAGAACGGAGTGCAAAAGGATAATTTATTTTTTCTTCATTTTCTTACATCCACAAACGGGATGATAACAGACGGACAAGTAGCGAAATCTAAGAAGTAAGGTCCCGTTTTACGTTTTGGATACAGATTAGATACATAACAGTTCGCTAGTTTTTATATATTTATCAAAAGAACCGTAGCTTTGCCTGAACTAAAGTGATTCTTAACTTTTCGGTTGCATATTATCTATGTTAGTATATTATCATATACATTTTGTTCATATATTATGCCCAAAACTAAATATTTCTCTGAATGAAGAATTATCAACTACATATGATCCGAAATAACTCACACAGGTAAAATAAATTCGTACTGATATAAAAACGTAAATACGTTATTTTTTATCATTATGTCGCAACGATTTTATAATGATATTTATGTATGAAGATAGTTAGAAAAGCTAGAAAGTCTTGCTACATCTAATTTCTGTGGGATTTAATTCTCCCAAGTCACAGTCGGAAACTAATCTACTAATATTATAAATGAAACTATCCTACGAACCTACTAATATTATAAATGCGACAGTTTGTAAGGATGTGTGTGTTTGTTACTCTTTCAGGCAAAAACTGCTGAACCGATTGTAATGAAATATGGTTCGTAGACAGCTGGACAACTGGAATAACATATTACGCGGGTGAAACCGCGGGGCGCGGCTAGTATAGAAAAAAAAGTATCCAATAAAGGAAGTATTATTACGAATGCCTGAAATATGACTGTATAACGTAACGCGTAACGCCTACGCTACATTACCTAGCCTTCTTGGATGTATTTCGAGAAATTCTCATTCATTGATCGCTAATTGAAGTGAAGATTTGCCTCACAGGTGAACTTCTAACATAATGTAACCCACGAGATTTAATTACATTCCAATTTCGCCACAAGTTTGCGGTTTATTTATAGATGCGAGAACGTATATAGGCTCTGCGAATCGATTCTTATTTGGGTCGTAAATCTGTTATGATAAAGTTATGTGCTTTTCTAGATTGTTGTACTTTCTAGTGTATTGTTACCATAATTAAAAACAAAAAATAAAAAACATGTAACCAAAATTAAAAAGTATTTAAAGTAAGTGCTTTAAATTCAAAATTGCGTAGAATTCAACCTCCATAAAGAGACTTTTCCAAAATGTTATCTCCAATTGACTTCTATTTAATACTTCAATGTAATTGACTTGCGAATGAAGTTTTATGAAACGATAAATCAGTTAGCGACTTCAATCTTTTATCTCAGGCCTTGCTTATAATTGAAAAAGTTTTCGCTAGGGTTAAACGTCAAATAGATTGAAATAGAATTGCGTTAAAGTAAAATGCACCTTAATCAAGGTTCCGCGGTAATCCCCTGAAAGTTTTCACTACCGTTCATTGATTTACCCACGTTTTCCATACAATAGGTGAAAAACTGTGTCGAGTTTTCAACTTTGATCCCATTTCATGGATGATGTTCATTGTTCCAAGTGTTTTAATTTATTTCATGGTACAAACAATACGGTTTTAATCGGTTTTAATCTACGGATCGAAAATGAAATGCTGAGAATTATATCAGCAATACATGTTGGGAAAAAAAACAATGCCATAAAAATGGGCATCCCTACACGATAATTTTATATATATAGCGATAGCTGTAGAAAGCTCATAATTGGCTGTTAGCAAATTAGTTTTATTGTTTATAATTCTAAATAATTATTAAAGCATATTGAACTGTTGCTTTCTCTATTAAAATAAAATGAATAGGAGTGTAAATAAGAGGAAATGTATATAATATATAAGATAAAATGATGAAAGCGTATACTAAAATAAAACTATTTCAAGTGGAAGTTGTTACTTGTACATTCAAAATAAGCGATGATAAAATTATGTTGCGAGTTTGAGGTACATACATAGTGTATGTGTACATAGTGTAGTGTATTCAGGCACAAATCCATTCACGACCATTACTTCACTGACAAAAGCAAATCGTATTATAACTTTTGCCATTACTTTAGTTTGTTCAGAATAAAATGCGCTTCAAACAGACAGCAGTATACTATGTATACAATAAACTTCATAAAACTTTAAATTCACACATCTTATTTGTCACTTTAGAATGCCTTCGTGGAGTGGTGAAAATATAGGTCTTGATTTGACAGCCAGTGGAGAATTTATAAGAAAGTTTAGTATGCATGATAATAAGATAATAATTTTATATTTTGTAATCGATGCTATAATTCTCATAAGGTTTAAAATATCAAATTATTTAAGCCTGAAATTCGTGCCAACTAAGTTAAAAATTTCACATATTGTATCTTCTTATATAAGGTTTTTTAAATTTAATAAAATAAAATCGAATTCATAATACAGATCGACTTCAATCACAAAAGGCGTTGGATGATCATATGAAATAAAAATAAAACAAAATAATTTTTTTTTTAATTTTGGATAAAGCTTACCTATTCGTCAAATATTTTATTAAACAACCATTACTAGAAACGTCATCTAATGTTCGTCTTTTGACATTTCACAGACGATATTTTTATAAAATTGTGTGATACTTTATTGGATGGATTAGTATTCACCAAAGATTGAAAAAATCGGCCCTTGATCATTTAGAGTATGACAGAGCTTAACTGACGACAAGAACACTCAACAACCTTTGATGCTCAATTTATGAATATAACTTGACTTTTAAGAACAAAATATATATCAAAGTGAATAAAAAAAACCTAATTGGTCCTCGTTTTATATTCATTTCTATTCGTGTAAGAATTAAAGCATCTCATTATGACCGTTTTTGTGCATTGCTGTTTGTTTATTGTGCCCAACATGTATTGAATAATTCATTCAGTATAACGACCTTTACTTTGATCCTTGTTTTAATTTAACCATGTATTTTTACAGTTTGCACACGGACAATATCAATAATACAGACCAAGTGAAATCATTTTAAACATGAAAATCATTAATGGAGCTTTCATGAAATATTTAATTTGTTAAATTTGAAATAAACGATAATATTAATCAATATAAATAGAAACTTGTGACATGTCAAAAAAAAACAGTTATAATAAAAGCAAAGGTTTAAAGAATAATTTTTAGACCTACAAATAACTGGCAGTTAAATTAAGATAGGAGCTGCATGATTAAGCGCCAATCACTCAGTAAAACACACGTACATTATGTTGCATCGCTTTTAATGCTACGTCACAAACAAAAACACAGATAACATAATACTATAGTACGATACACGAATATTTGAATTAATTCGTCGTCCGTCCATCGACAAGACATTCTATTTGCGATTATCCTTTGTTTATTCCAAGCATATTGTACGCCAGAGCGGTCTAATTTCCCGGCTGTCGGCGAAACCAGTAACACATCGGAGGCACCGCGTTGTATGTGAATTTCCGATAAAGTCTCACGTTTAATATCGCTTTAATGAAATTTCTACGTAAGCTTCCACACAAAATTATTATCGCTCAAAATTCATAAGCTGTCTTTATATACATTGCTTTAATCAAAGTATAGTAAAAGATGTTCTTTAAAACTTTGATATATTGTTACGTTGTAACTGCGAGTATAATATAAATTTTTATTGATTTATTTAATCTTTAACAATATTGTGCAAAGGAGAAAACATACAATAAATTAGTTGGGCGGCCTTATCACTTAGAAATGATCTCTTTCTGGCAACCCGGGCAAAAAAAGGTGACATGAATAATGAAAGTATTAGCGGGACGAGAAACAAACAACTAGTTGAATGAGAAATGAAAACAAACTAAAACAAATTTCGGGTTTTCAAATTTTCAAAATGATATAACAGGGATTGAAAATATTGTTTTGTATGATTCTAATAGTATCTTTATTTCTATAATCTGTTCCCTCAAGATTTATCTTCGATGAGTCATAGCTATATTACTCATAACCTATAAAAGCTCTCAAACAATAATCTCTCATAGAGATCGTAAGCACTTCTATGTACATAATAGCAAGCTGTGTGTGTGTATTTATAATTTGTTTTTCTCACAAACAATTATTACGGTATATTAATTAAACTGCATTGTGAAAATACCAGGAGTGTTAAGGTTCAAGCGAGTTCCCGCGGTAATAAACGCTTTATGCTACGCCCATTTATTACAATGAAAAAAAAAATCTGTCGTCCTACTTTTGTATTGTGGAAATAGTATTTGAACGTAGCATTCTTGTGAAAAACAAAAGCAGGAATTTAAATGCATAACTGAAAGAAAAGCGATGGTTGTAATGTAATTATATTCGATTCCATTTCGACTCCATTTTGTGGGAGCTGTTGTTTAATTTTTCTCCGAATGCATGTCGGACGATTCTTGGATGCTATTATTTTCAGTATAAATATCGTTCATAATGATTTTTAAAAAAGATAATGGATGTATTTATAAACAAATTTCCTGTTATCTGAAATGTTCTTTATAAAGGTGATTACCGGAAAATAAACGTGTTCTTTCATGTGTAATAAATACATGAATGTGCTATGACGTAGATTTAAAATATACGTATTTGATTTATCACTATAAACAGGTTCAGTTTTATTACATACTAGCTTTGCCCGCGGCTTCGCACGGTTTATATTCGGAGTAGTTTAATAGATGTTATTATACATATAAACCTTCTTCTTGAATCACTCTATCTATTAAAAAAAAATCAATCAAAATCCATTACGTAGATTTAAAGATTTAAGCATACATTAGGACATAGGGACAGAGAAAGTGACTGTTTTATACTATGTAGTGATACCCAAACAAAAATTTATACGATAGACACTTCAAATAAATAATTTAAAATTAAAATGAGTTTGAACTCACTTCACGTCAAACAAATTATTGTGGAATTTAATACCGGTGTGTACTTTATACCCATGCAAATGCTATAATAACAAAACCCTGAGAGCGGTCGAAGATTAACTACGCGCCTGTGGGCAATTTGTGATAACAAAGATAAGTCTTTAGCAATATAAATAGCAAAGTATACCCTTTTTCTTTTGGAGACGTTACTCCTTTATTTACCTGCTAATGGACCAATTTGCTAACCGTACTTAAGAAGTATGCTTTCAGTACAAAATAATGGTTGCTTTTAAACATTGATGTTTTCAATTCGAGTTAATCATAAGTACTTAATTGAGTTCAAAGTTAATAATCTTGTACTTTAAGAAAACTATAAAGTTTTACTTATATTGTCAAATACTGTATTTCTCAAAAAAATAATATGTTAAATATTTTCAACAGCTTGTGCAATCTTTGAAAAACCCGTGTTATATTATGCGTTCATTTATTATGATTAGTTATTGTATAGTTATGATTTGTTAAGGTTTTAATCGTGTAAAATTTATCTTTAAATCACAAAAATTGTGTCATGAGAAAATGTGCACATTGCTTATAAAGAAATATACCTAAACAATTATATCACAAAATTAATACCTTGCCTCAAGTTCCGTCCTCAATTCATTAAAGTTTTCAAATAATACACCAAATTACACACTTTAAAAATCATTACATGAATAATAAGAAAATCATTATTTATTCATTTCTAAAAAACACTTAACCCCAAACAAGGGACCTGTAATAAGTTTCCGTTAGAAAACAAATATCAAGTGTAATTTCCTTAAAACAAATACCGCGAGAGGTCGCGTCGAATGCACGGTCTACCCGCGACTGCCGCTGCCAACCGGCATCAAGTTCTGTCGCTCCGTAGCTATCGCTGTGTGCCTATGCATTTGTATAGTCAAGTGCAATGAAACTAGGTTACGTTCGGACTTTTGGTATCTCTTGATTTGCTATAAATTTCCACGATGCCCAATTGAAATGTTTTAATGATGTCGCTTCTATTCAGACCAGTTTACATGGAACTGAATGTAACAATGCTGTGTTCATTGTTTAGTTTGTTAAAGCTAAAAAGAACATCTGTGAAATTACATTTATTCAATTCCATCAAATGCTAATTAGACTTTGCCGTAGCAAGGTCATACTTTGAATTATCTCATTCAAATTTACGTTACAAAAAACCATGCCACGAAAAAGACTTTTCAACAGTAATTGAGACTGCTTACAATAAAATTTATTGGTGTATAGCCTTAGTACTTTAGTATATAATATTATTTGTGCATAGCATACAAAGCATGACGGTCTATTGCGGCTTGTTTTAGATACTAGTTTTGTGTTTGACTTACCAAAGCTGTCTAGGAATCTTTTTATTTCACCACATTTCCTACACTATTCCGTTTTGCTATCCACATAAGCTCATGTAAATAAATTCCAAAAGACAATTCGTGCATTCCATTTAAGTTCAACTGTTGAAGTTCCAGTGCTCAATAAAATGGCTATTTCATTCTATTTCTTCTCTCAAACTGTTTAGCTGGACGGGGATTAAAGTCATTTGTTCAAATAATAAAGGCGTTCGTTTCTTAGAAGAACATGGACAGTTTTATTCGCAACAGAGAACGGGTCGGAACGACCGAATGGCAGCCTTCTGGGGTTTATTGTTATGCCTTGTTGCGACTTGTATTGCAACTACAATGATTTAAGAAACGGCAGTTTTGTGTAGTCAGTTTATTGCCGTGTTAATATGTTCTATTTTAATATATTGTCTTTATGTCGATACTAAATTTCAATCAATCCTAAATTTTCACATCAATCCACCCAAACCTCAAAGCCTTTTGAATCATCATCTATAATTTCGAATATAGTCATGATAAATTATACATACTACATACATACAGTAAATGTACTATATACCTACTGCGTATATAAACTATATATATACATACTATCTTCGAAGGATAGATGATTTTTTAAACATAAAATGAAAAGTCTTTTTTAAAAAACAATTTGCCCGGTGCAAATGTATAAAAAATTCGCAAATTAAGGTTATCTACAAACAGCACATTATAAAAAGGTGATTATTTAAAAGTAATTAAAACAAACGTACTCTCCATAACATTTAAATAAAACGATAAGGAAAACAGTACTGTTAGGCACGGTACCTGTATAAATAAAATTTTTCACACGTTTCAAAATCAAGCTTCCCCTCGCGAAGCGAAACAACGTTATTTTGATACGTTATTCATTTGTGTTTTCTTTACCAACAAGCCCAACCTCGGAGAGCAAATATTTTAAGTCGTTCCTAGTCCTTCATTCTTTCGCCGTAAAAACAATTACCATAGAGGTTGAATAAATGAATGTATAATTGGTTGGAAATGTAAACACTGACGTGACAATCCTCGTTGCCGGTAACCACATAATGCCTCATACATTTAAAGTGGAATATTAAAATATCATTTGTTTTAGGCCTGATAGTGTTGTTGTCGTATATGATTTGTTTATTGGATGCAAGTGTAATCATAGTTGGATTTTCATTTTAACTAGCTGGTGCCTGCGGTTTCGTTCGCTTTGAACGTGAACAAACTGGAGGCATTCAATAAAATTAGGTTTGAGGTATAAATATAATACTTTTTCTTTATACTAATACCTATACAACAAAGAAAATTCATTCAAATCCATCCAATTTTCGGATATTAGCGTGTACAAAGATACATAGAAACTGTTTTTTTTTTTTGGATTTGTGCTCTATTACTGTTTTTAAACCCCCTCCAATTATTATTGTCTTGTATCACATCTTATCGATAGAAATCGACATTCAAATTACAGAAGTAAAGACCTCTGCAAATGTTCATGGAAGGTTCTAGTCGTATACCATCAGGCGACACACCAGCTCCTTCGCCAACTACCACATAAAAACACTTATTATAAATTAAATTTCAAAGTTTAATAATTAACCAAAACCAACCAATTCCATTTAGTGTTGTTAAAATTTAAACTAAATTGGATATTACTGTTTCAATCAAGAGAAGTTGAGTTTATTTACATAACTTTTTAATACATTTGTGGATTGTTTCGCAAATAATTGCTGAATTGCTATGTTATTTACGATTCGGTTGTGTGCGATACGAAAAGTTTTCTCCCAGATTAGTTCAGTTCAAATATGGCTTTGCTTTCGATTAATCTTTTAAATATGGATAACTAGGTTTCCGCCCGCGGCTTTACCCGCGTGGAATTCGGTTATATCGCGCGACACGATAAGGAGTAGCCTATAGTCTTTCCCAAAATCTAAACTATTTGTTAAATTAGTTAAAAAGTTTAAGTGTGAAAGAATCTTACATGATTTTATGTTTGACAATTGGGAACTTCCATAAAATCTTTCATACCCAATTTCAACCTTTTTTTCGCGATAAAAAGTATCCTGTGTTCTTTCCTAAGTTCAGTTCTATGTTCATTCCAAATTTCATCAAAGTCGGTTCAGTGGTTTAGGCGTGAAAGCGTAACAGACAGAAAGTGCTACTTTCGCATTTATAATATTAGTAGGGATTTGAGTTTATTTTTAATAAATGTATTGTAAAGAAAAATAGTTACACCCACAATAAACGGCGTTGTTTATTAAAGTTATATTGTGGATTAAATCAAACTAATATTATAAATATGAAAGTTGTTTGTTTGGATGTTTGTTTGTCAATAACGCTGAAACTGCTAAACAGATTTTGATGAAATTTCGTATACAAACAGCGTATAACCTAACATGGCTGATAGGATACTTAAATCCCGATTAAATGTTCCCTTGGAATAAATAGGAATTGTGACAACCGGGCCGAGCCGGGACGTGCAAGGGATAGTTCGTAGAGATTCAATACTATATAAACATTACTATAACATTCACGTTAACATTTTGACGTTTAAATGTACGTCATACGAAACAACTTGAGAATCACAAATATATATGATGATTGTTTTTTTTAACTATTAAAAAGTATTTATAAAGATTAAGAATTAAGAGACAATATTAACAGAAGTAATACCAATATATTAAATACTCATATTAATATAAAACTAGCTGCGCCCCGCGGTTTCACCCGCGTAAGTCGGTACCCCGTAGGAATATCGGGATAAAAAGTTGCCTATGTGTTATTCCAGTTGTCCAGCTGCCTACGTACCAAATTTCATTGCAATCGGTTCTAATATTAGTACGAAGTAGGATATAATAATATATAATATAATAATTACAATTTTTATTTCCGTCTTGTTTTTTACAACTATAAAAAATACCAAACAAGAAATTGACAAATATAAGATTAGAACGATTCCATAGAACACATAAATACAATTTGAGCCAAAAGTGTAATATAATTAATGGCAATATCCACTATTTCGCAATCATACTACTATAATAATGTAAGTGTATATTCACTTCGTTCATTTTTGTCTTCTAATTGTTACAAACTACCCCAATTTGGTATAAATAATCGCCATTAAGCAACCGAGGTAGCTGGATTTCGGACCCAGTAAGCCACTTATAAACAAGGAGACAATTGTTGTCGAAAATCTCAATTTATTGACCGGATCGAACCAACGGACAGATTCATGGCTCGACGGTTCTACTGGTGTTACGATCGAACTCCATTGAATTCACGATGTTTTTTTTTTTAACTAATGGCATCATGATACTTTTCTATTATATTTCGTTTCTAACGCAAAACTTCTTCCGCTATAATAATTGATTTTCAAGCGCTCATTTGTTTTAATTGTGTTATGACCGGTTTTATTATAAATTTCATAATGAAAAAAGAATATAATAATATGTAGATGAAGGTATTTTATTTGTTAATTTCCGTTTATAGCTATAAAACAACGCTACATAAGATTTTCAATACCAATACTGACAAAAATAAAGCTAATGATAAGGTTAATTTTTTATACAAACTATCATATATCAAACTAAAAAATTTAAACGGGATTTTTACAATTTCTACAGTTTTTTTCCTATTATCTGAAATCAATTTTACCAGTAATCTCCATTCAATTATCTGTAAAATGATGCGCAGATTGAGGATATTACGTTGATTACTAATCAAATAATTAATTAAATAGTTGCGGAACTGAGGCTAAACGAATTTTTCGCTAGTAGCAGCACACCTATGCTGCTATGTGCATATATATGCTCAGCGCTATGCTGTATAATTAGAAGGCAAAACTTTAATTATAAAATAAGTAATTTAGTACAATTTTTTTTTATTATGATATGGGCTTGTTCTGGAAATTTGTTTAGATTTTAATGGCTAGCTATTTTCTTAGTGATTTTGATTTTTATAGTTACATGGCAGTTTCCGATCCCACTGAGGTGTTCCTGTAAAAATTTTTGACATTGAAAGAATTTCTAAATTAGTGATGCATTGTTTTTGTAGTAGGGTGTGGTTTTTATATACAAAGATTCAATTGAATTGGATGTTCGCTAGCTCTCCACCCGCGGGTTCGTTCGCAATTATGAATACCTCAATGGTATTTTCCATCTAAAGGGTAAGGTAAGGTTTAAAAGGAAAATAAAGTACTGAGATGAGTGCTGAAGAAGAAATAACTACTCAAATTCATTCAAATTTTATATCTGAGATAAATTTGCTTTTATCGTATTATATCGTGGCATGGAGTTAACAAACCAGTGGTAGGCCAGGCAACGTACTACGTTGAAATTTTTACACCTAGAAGTAAAACCGCGTGACTCGCAGCGCAGGAATGGGGACGTGAGCTTAATTAAAAGCTGTAATTATTTCTCAGCGACGTTTACTGCCAGCTATTAATAATTTACGAGCGAACAGCGTGGGCCACTTATATTTCTTATTAAAAGCCTAAATCGCTTGTAAAAATATCATAAAACGTAGTGTGCGTTTTAAAAGCGGGTAGGTAGAAGCTCTGTCATCGCTTAATTGGGAATCAACATGTCATGCTTGAATGGTGCTTCAAATCAACTATGTGTAGGAATTAGATATATAAAAGGAAAGTGCTTTTACATGTATTAAGAACTAACAGGTCTTACTTGCGAAGTTAAATATTTACAGAAATAAAAATCTTCGTTGGAGTTGTTTGATCTTTTGTTATATTTGCTTTGAGGATGATAAAAAAGGAATGTAAATTGTTTCTTTAACCTATTTAAAAAATTATTTATTCATTTAAAACTTATTTGAAATAATGTATTTTTACAAATTTTTATTACCTTTATTCATCGGCCTTTTATTTTCTTAACGTTCCTTATTAAAAATATTTTAATCATTGCTTTTAGACAATGTAACTATAGGTAATATTGATCCATTACATCGAAAATAAAAAAACAGCGAATTCACGATTACGTTTCATAACACAGACTAACATTTACACCCCAACGACTGCAGGTGATAATTGCATCTGAAAGCTTAACCTAAAATAGTTTTTCGCGAAGCCATATCTCGATTCGTGCTTTATTTCGACACAGCCAAAATCCCAATTGAGACTTACCGGGTCAAGGTATTGTGGATTCGAATGCATTTTAGTTTATCTTCACGTACTCTGAAATCGTGATGCATTTTTAATAATATCATCGAGTTACGGGAGTCAAAGACTGTATGAAAATTTATTTTGAATGTACGGAGATATCTCCGTATATTTATAGTTCAAAATTAACAAAGTTGAAAAAGCTCGAACTATACTGCAAACTTTTTAATAATAAGGCTTTTATTATTCACGATTATTTTCTTTGAATATAATATAAGATGAAGAACATAATATATACTCATTTTTCTGTAATATATGTATATAAATATAATAGATAAATAAATCTTCATTGCCTCTGGGCAAGGTAATGGATAACTTTGAATATTATAATATAATTTATCTTGTACCTTATCGTTTGGTTCATCAGTTGGGTATAGCTTTTTATAATTTTCCCTTGTCTCATAGGTAGAGAATCTACCTATAATTTTAATTTAGACGAATTTTCTATTAATTAAGACAAATGTTATTGCTAATAGGGGAAATTAATTAAAACTTATAGCCCTTTACATACTTCTGATCCCACTTCATTTGACAAGAGCATAATGCTCGTAAGGTACAATGTATACTAATATTATGAAGAGGAAAGATTAGATTTTTGTTTGTTTGTAATGGATAAACTCAAAAAATGCTGGACCGATTTTAAAAATTCTTTCACCATTAGAAAGCTGCAACTTTGCTGAGTGACATAGGCTATATACGTTATATATATGTATGTATGTATATATATATATATATATATATTATACGTTCCACGGGCGAAGCCGGGGTGAACTGCTAGTTTACATATAAGCCGTTTTTATTTATGACTCACCCCTCGTATAATAATAGCAATGGGTAAGCAATTATTTACAATCTATTTTGTTGATAAATGTTTAATTTTCGGCCACAAATGGTTTACTTATTTATACTGAATAAAATATAACCCTTTCATAACATGTTATAAACGACCAATCATTAATCTTCGTTATTAAAGTTCTCCGAATTTTGTTGAGGTCGGGAATGATAAAAAATCATAATGTAATTTTACACTATCAACCAAAGAACACGAAATAAACTTTAGAAAAAAAGGTAAAGCGTTCTCTTAATGTTGTTTGCAACAAAAGTTACCTAATTACATTAGGGACGAATTTGCTGACAAATTTTCTGCTCGGAAGAATTCCCCAAAAGTAACATTAATTTTTAAGAAACTTCCTTTAAGGATTCGTAACGTATTTCATTTGCAAATAGCAAAGTTGCTATGAAACTTTGTTGTTTCTAAGATGATTTGCTGGCTAACTCGTCAATTAGTTGCTGTGAAGTAAGACAAACTATTACCTACGTTAGGAAGATACCATACGTTAGGAAGGCTACCATACGTTAGGAAGATTCTAGAAATAACTCCATATTGAAAATAATTACAGTATCAAACGAAAATTATTTGAAATTGCAATATTTTATTCCCTACTATTTAATTTTCACTGCTTGTTACATATGTGACTACAATATTATAATATTTTTCCTTATATTAGGCCGCAAAAACTCGAAAAGACTTTTTTGTAATGAAAAAATTCTTACAATCAATATGCGTAAACGAAGTTCGGCAGACGCAAAAACTAGTAAGAAAGCGGTAAACTGAATTATAGAATCGTAAAGTGTAGTGGGGTAGGTAAAGTATTAACAATTATTACTGGTGTCAACCAAATACGACACTTTTATTAAATAAAATAAGACGAGCCCTATAATGAACCAATTTGTTAAAATTAGACACACGCAAACTTGATGTGACGATCGTTACAAAAATTAAATAAACTGCATCTTTAAACATTCTCAATATCTTCCCTTTTTAAGTGTATGTAATAAAATTTGACAATACCTGTAAAACATTAGTGCTCTAAGGAATAGCATCACATTCGGTGTATGTTATCATAACTTTGACTATTAATACTTCCTTAAAATATCCACTAAAAGTATACGGAGTAGGGTAAGTTATATTTTTGTTATTTACATAATGGTTTTTACATATTATGTTTATTGATATTTTTATGATTATTTTCATCCAGTTTCAGATTCTTTAAAATATGTTCATATAAAACCTAGGAATCTATGAATAATATAAAAACGAAAAGCTTCCCGCTATTTATTATTACATTAATACAATATAATATTATTACTACTTCATCAAAATTTTGTACGGGTAACATGAATTTGAATAAAATGAACATTGTAATAAACAAATTATATCTCGTATGGTTATAGTCTCGTATATTTCATCATCTCTGATTAAGACTTCGAATACGAGAAGTATTCGATCGAGAATTCCATTTCTAAGCCTTGGCATCCATTATTAAAACTTCATCAATTGAAATCAAGTTTAACGATGATAATGATTTTACTTGGAATTGCGACGAACACTTAATTTATTCTGAATTCGGGTTTAGAGATAAAGTCTTTAATTTTAAACGTGTAAAATGGAAATTTTATTTATCTCTTTGTTACATATCTCATAGAAAAAATGTTATTTGGCACCTTACACAATTCACAATTGTTAGTAACACACGATTATATTTAGATCCGAATCCCAATTTTGATATAGTTAATATTTGTACTGATAAAATTTGTAAATGCAGTATGCAATATAACCTTTAAAATAGGTCAATTCATATATTGTTATTTAATGAAAGAAAATTAAATCAATTTATCAAGTCAATGGCCTGTTAAATTACATTTTGTAACCTTTATAGACTCATTATATTTTTAATTTGATTAAAAAAATCATTACTTAGTAGTTTGCGATTTGCTTACACTCATCAAATAACAATAATGTCCATGCCATCACAATACGGCATCCCATCTCCCATTAAAACCTACGCAGTGTGTACCTGTAACAAAAAGGAAAATGTAATTAAAAATTGAAAGGTCGCCTCGTTTCACCTTAAAGGAAGTAAACTTTTTTGATTAAAATCTTGAGACTATGCCTCCGTTTAATCTTTGTGCTTCGCCATTACTCATTCTTTTATTTTGTGAAGCCAGCTTCGCTAGTCTCCTCTTCCCTTTAAAAATGGCGTTGGCGTTGTTCTATTATGTTCACTCGCAGAGTTCCATTTTGGGTGTTTTCGCTCAAAACTGAGCAAACGCCAACCTCAGGCTAAATAATTAATTACCAGATCTGTCAAAATAATATCAATTGAAAAGAACATTGTCAACAATGTAAAAAGATAACCTTGCAACGTGAATATACAAATATTTTTCAACTTTTAAAATATCTCAAACTATCAAAACTCCAAACTTATCCGAATGCTAGCTTACTTTTCTTCATACCAGACGTGTGTATAATACGATAATATATAAAGGGGACTACATAAGGTCAAGAACCTCGGATCTGCGAGGTATAAAAGCTAGAACAGTGACGAGAAATTGTAGTCGCCTCATATAAAATTACAAGAGGAACTCAGCTGTAGCAAAAACAAACTACACACGACAACACGCCGAAGGGCGAAAGTTTCCTAGTGAATATTCTATTAGTTAAGCCCACCTGGAATTTACCTACAGCTGAAGGTTACATTGCTTTATTTTACTTCAAAATTCTGTTTATCGAAATTGTTTAAAATGTAAATAATTTACTCATTACGGTGGTTACAAGCGTATGGAGTGAACAGGTACCTCATAGGAAAGAGCACTCCATCTTAGACAACATCTTCGCTTACCAGCACGCGCCACCATGATCAAACGCTATTATATATATTGGTTGTAAAAAAAATAATATTTATCTTGGAAAATCTTTATAGCTTATCGAAATTTGCTGATCTTTAGTGTTTTCCCAGGCAACGATTTAACAATGTTGTATTTAATAGATTTTTATTCAAACAACGAAAATAAATATACAAATAAATAGTATCCTTATCTGAATATATGAAGGAAAAAAAGGTATATTGCAAGTAGAGTAAGATTTAGATACGAGCATAAATTTGTATTTTATTAATCAACTTAAAGTAAATCTTTCAAAATTCAAATAAGAAAAGCTTCAATTACGCACGGCACGGTTATTACGTTTTCTTTATTATAAATACAAAATTCTATTTTCAAATTAAAAATATACATCCTAGAATATTCATTGGCTTTCAATCTAGATTTATACAATAATAAATAAATATGGGCCTGAGACTAGTAAGCGTACACGCACCATAAACATCAAAAATGTATCACAAAGCATAAATGCGCATCTCCACAATATGTATGTATTTTAAAAGTTTATACAATTTGACTTGCCATCTAAATCTTACAAGCGATTTCCGGAAAATTCCTTTTCATAGAGAACATTCACCAAGGAGTGCTGGAGAGATTCGAACAAAACGATGCTTGTATGGGATTGAAGTTATCGGTTCTATCATTCTTACTTTTGAAATAGTTGCATAGCTATTAAATAATAGAAATTCAAACGATTAACATATTTTTCACATAATACATATGGCTCGCTAAAATAAGTCCATAAATCAAGAGCAATCATACCTAGTAGTACAGGAATTTGCAGCGATTTAGAAGAAAAAAAAAATTGTAATAGACCAAGACCAAGATGTTCGACATTTTCGAAATCGTAAAAAAATTATATACTTTGTTTACCTTTCTGGTGGTAAGACAAATCAAGGATAATTATCAGTATGTGTTTGGTATTCCTAGATAGATAGGCTATCGAAAATCAAGCCATAATTTCAAACGGCATAGCTTATTTTGTTTTCATAACTTTAATCTAATGTGTGTGAAAAAAAGATATGGTCACCGAGTGCCAATTTAAGAAAAAAAATACTGTTTCATTAAGATTAGGAAATAGTATAATTTCCAAATCAAATTACCTTTATTATAATTATATAATCCTAACGTAGTGAGTCAAGAGTTTTTATTCTTAATTACCAAAATCCTAAAATTGATTCAATTTCTTGAAATCAACTGAATATGTTGCTTGAATATAGGGTAAGAGAAAATAACCATTTTGAATTTATTTATTTATTTATTTAAATAAAGGCTTACCAACTAGATACATAATTTCTTGTTAAAACTATTAAAACATTAA
>NC_052106.1:2925920-3053414 GCF_012273895.1 Zerene cesonia | reverse complement strand
AAATCTAACATGTTTCCTAGAAAGTTTTATAAAATTACATTTGCTTCCATTTAGTTGCATTAAATTAGTCTTACACCATAGTGATACTCGATTTATATCATCCTGGAGTTTCTTTTGGTCATCAGAGCAATTTAAAGATTTGAAAAGTTTTAGGTCATCAGCATAAACTTCATATTTAGAATCTAATATAACATCCGTAATATCGTTTATAAATAATATAAATAATAAAGGCCCCAAGTGGGAGCCTTGGGGAACTCCAGATAACTGATAATATTCCTTAGACTCATATCCACTAAGCTTAACTATCTGCGGTCTAAGGTATAAATAAGACTGCAACCATAGTAAAACCTGTTCAGAAAGGCAAAAAGTGTCCCTGAGCTTACGGATTAACAGATTATGATTCACAGTGTCAAAAGCCTTACTGAAATCGGTGTAGATTACGTCAACTTCATTACCATTGCTGATTTTTGTTATTACGGAGTTGGTAAAACTGAGTAAGTTGGTGAGCGTTGAACGTCTTTTTATAAAACCGTGCTGATTCTCCGAGATAAGACTTTTGGTATGCCACGAAATAAAACCGTAAACTAATGACTCAAAAATTTTCGCAGGTGTCGATAACAACGTAATAGGCCTATAATTTTTAACTTCACACTTATTCCCCTGCTTAAAAATGGGTACTATTATACCTTTTTTCCATAAAGTCGGGAATATTCCACTATTAAGGGATTTATTGAAGATTATAGATAGAGGAACTGACAGTTCCGTTGCACACTTTTTGTAAAATACCGTAGAGATGCCGTCATAACCCGCGCCTTTGTTAATGTCAAGTAATTGTAATTTATTTTTAACTTCTCGTTCATTAAAATTTACGTTACCTTGAGGTGATTTAAAAATTGAAGAAGAAAGCACGTTATGTGATGAGAATGATGACGAATGAGTGTATACCGAAGAAAAATGATCAACAAATAAATTTGCTATTTCATTACCATCACTTGCTGATTTATCATTAAATACCATAACAGATGGAAAATTACATGCATGACTCCGCTTAGATTTTATAAAGGTCCAAAATTTTTTCGAATCTTTTGATATATCATTCTGTATTTTAGTTATATATTTTTCATAAGATTTATCTAATATGATGCGTGCCCTATTTTTTAATAAATTATATTGTACTTTATCCATTTGTTGTTTTATTAAATTAAATGTAACAAAAGTGGATCTTAGTGAACAATCAAACAATCAAAAAAAATTAACATCTTTCCTAATACATACTCTATAACGATAAAACATCGTCTGAAGAAAATCGCGATAAATCCAACTTTTATATTTGACCTGTAATCCATTTTCTATGAATAACAATAATATGAAAAGTTGTTTTCAATAATGTTTTAAACAATTTAACTTACTTTCAAGTATATGGGAATTTAGGTACCAGACTAATAGCCGAACATCCAAAGCAATTATGTTCTCTCCAATGAAAACAAATTATAGAAAAAACGTATATAATACCTTTTTATTAAGGCAGTCTGAATTAGTGACACATATTTCAATTTGAATTCAAATTGTGTCACTACTCTCATGGAATTCAATCAAAACAGCTGACCAATCGAAAAGCACTTTAAACATCCGTGTCACGTTTGTAGGGGGCAGGAAACCCACTGTGACTTGAGCACAGTCTGCTTTATTCTATATAGCCGTAAGCTCTTTACTTTACATGACATTACATACATATGATATACAGAGTTATAAGATTGACCTGTTCTATAAAAACTGTTAAATTAAGGCGGAATACAGAAGCTTAAATCTTTTTTTTTCATAATCGTCGGTAATGGAGATGGTGGATCGCCTGATAGTAAGTGCTCGACGCCTACATTATCTAGTAATAAGATGAAAAATTGTCGCAAGGTTATGGATAATAAACATACATAAACGATTCTTCTTTTGATAGATCCTATGCATCAGAACGGTTAATTTCGGATGACTGAATACAACAGATAACAAATAGCCTGGGTGCAATCAAAATCATATTATTTAAAAAAATGGTGTTTACAATAAAAATTATAATGCGTACAAGAAATTGTAATCTTGATATTAAACATCCTTTACATAAATTGTGATTATTTTTAAATGGTAAACTAATAATCTACTATGTAAAACTAATGATCTACTATGTAAAACTAATCTACTATGTAAAAATAATACTATGTAAAACTAAAATTGACTGTTAAAAAGTAATTAAATTATCGAGAGATCTTCCAATTTTCTCATCGCGGCGTTTCACTTCTATAAAGCTTTTGAAAAAGAGATAAATTAAAATATAAATCGGAGCCTTTGAAAACTTTATATATGTATATTTTACAAACGATAAATTGAAAAAAAATACGTCGAGGATCCTCCATTAATTAACCCTTTTCAATTTGAGTCGGAATCGATTACGTTAAGCTGCAATATTTCACTATCACTGCGCACTGTGAAAGCCTTAAAAAGTTCTCAACTAAGATTATATTTTTTAAACACACAAATACAAATGTGAAAGCACTTTTACACAAAGCTTTAAATATACTTTATACAATGTCAGCACAAAAATGTACCCCCATTTCATTACATACGTAATATATCTTGCGTTTTATTACAAAAAGCGAAGAAATATGCAATCTCGTCCATAACTGAAGTCACGTTCTCGGAGGGTTAAGAGCCACATTACAGCTCATCTTACTAATGCATTACCATTACGCAGTACTTTACTCTTGTTTCAAATTCTCTCTGAAAATAACACTTTGAATTCTGAGGTTATTGACCTACTACATTAACCTTACCACTTAAATTTAAACGTGTACTTAAAACGATGTATGTATAATTTCTATCTAATTTATCCTTAGAAATAACAGTTAAAATTTGTGCATTGTTTATTATTGTAATAATCCCTTTCAGGCCATGTTTCTGTCATCTATTTTAAAGACATTTATGGGTTATATTATACAAACTAAAAGCACTTAAATGCAAAATGCTTATTAAAAGTGGCTTAATAAAAAGATAATTGTAATTTGAAATAAGCAATTTTTTCACAATTACTAGCCTGAGAGTGTAATTCTTGTAATGAAATGCTTCCCATATCCCATAGCGATAACATAGATTTTTCATATAATCATTATCATCCTTTTCTATGTATATTATTAATATAAATATTTCTAATTCCAATAGAATATTATTAATATTGTATTAAAATTAGAAAATAGAAAATGCATAATTCCTGACGCCTGTAACGTCGAGCTAATCTCTATTGAGATTAGCCGTGACTGGAATTCAGTAATTCAGATATTTCAACCCATAATCAAGTCTTCATACTCATGAATAATAATCGAGGATGTCAGGTTAACAATAACCTGTTTGTAGAGTAACGAACTTAAATGATGTTACAGATGTAAATTTTAACTTCGAATCAGGTAAATATATCAACTGAAATTTGAATTAAAGTTCTCTTAAGTTTCGCTTACGTATAAAACCACCAGCTAACTTCTTATGTGATTGTTTGTGCTTTTATTGATATATGTTGGAAATGTCTCATATAATGCGATTAGACCACAAAATAGATATAATATAAATATAAAATACGTACGTAGGTAAGGACATTGTTAGCTTAAACGAAAGAATTTAAAGAAAATTAATGACGAAACGTTATAAATCTAATAAATACGATTGTTATTTGAAGTGGAAGAATATCAAATTAGGGAATTCAATTTGAAGTTAAACACAGTGAGAGAAGTAATCACAAAATGTAAATATTTCGCTTAAAAGCGTAGCCATTCTTAGAACGAGAAATAAATTAGATAAATTCCCTATTGTAGCTAATCCAATGTTGGCATTGAAGCTATATTGCTTTAGCAATCTCTAGTGTCAATTAAATTATTTGTTTTCGTAATTGATCCTGTAGCTATACAATAGCCTTGTTTTGGTTTATTCGAAAATCGTATACAAAATTTAACATGTTTTATCGACTTCAATATGAGTAGTAGGTTATCAATACGACTGCATTTTTATATAGAACTTTCGACTGGGTGAACCGACAATAATGATACTATTTTATTTGAAAATCGATGCCTCCTGTGTGGTACCATGTTATCTGGCTCTGACAGTTTGAGAGCGGTTTAGCTTTTTATTAACAATAATGTTTCGTTTCTTGTATGATTTATTTATGTACTTTATATTTATAAATAAAGAGAATTAGGAATTGTTCGTCGTACAATATTCGTTTTACATTTTTGCTAAAATTTACTTTTCATTGATAAAGCAGCATTCAAACTGAGGAATAAGTAGTTTTATAGCAACCAAATGCTTTCTTAATGAAAAAATTTTAAAGCGTTGAAAATATTGTTAACTAGGTGGGGTCTCAACCGCTTGCAGTCTATAATATAAACAATATAAAACAAATCAGCTATTACAGATAACGAAGAGGCTATATCTAAAACCTTACAACGCTCATATAAAGTCCACAATACGATCAACAAACGAATCAAAACTTTCTACTAAACATATAATAATTTAAACTGAATTTATAACATTTTTTTCCAAATCCTCGCTAAATGTTAACTCTCAGACCTTACAGCCATTAAGCTGACTTAAGGCGTCTGAAGCACGGAGAATCTTTTCAAAAAGCGTGGATTTTCGTACAATCATTTTGAGAACCGCGATCGCATCGTTTTACGTAAAATGGCGACACTTGAGAAGTTGTGAGTGTCTCCTTGTTAAAAATTTTATACGACGTTCATGATACTAGCTTAATAATGTATACATATGAAACTGTTTTCTCGGATAAAATGTAAGGTAAAGGAAAGGTATCGAGCGGTTTTTTTATTACTTTCCAAAGAAATGTTATAACTTGATAGTAAAAGTAAGAGAGTAATCATATATAGATTTATTTAGACAGATGAACAAACCTTTTTGTCCTATTAGATCGTCTCTAGAGTAAGTATCGAAGCAAATATTTCAAATGGCGCAAACAATACAATGAACACTAAGCTAAGGTACAGGTAATAAAAACAAAGAGCTGTAGTAGATATAAAAGCTATTGCTTTCAAGATATAATCTATCTACACACTGCTATTATTTTAAAACTTCATCAATCGGACCCTACATGCTAATATATAGAACACTCTAACAAGACTAACATCGTCACTGGACCGGTATATAATGACCTCCATATCCTCAACTTCGCCATTACGCTGTGACGTCACAAAAGTTGGACGTCCAAGTTCCAAAACTGCTAAACGAAAGTGTCAAACTGGACTCACGAACAAGTCGTACTTTAGTTCCGAATAGGAATGTCGAACTTTATGGAACAGTACGTTTGCGGACGCTGGACCATATGGGATGGAATTGGAAATGGTTCAATAAATTATTCTCATATTTCCATAATGTAATATGGACTTTAAAATAATATTTATCAATTTATTGACAAAATTCTTAACTAAAATTATGGCTTCGATCGATAATAAAAACTTTATTATCGTTCTATTAAGAAGACAATTGTAACTTATATGTGACATTTTAATAGATACATTAAATCTATGTACTCAACTATGTTTGCAAATTCTGCCATCGACGATAAGGTACGTTATTCCTTAAAAACTACAGGGTGAGGTTGAGCACTGGGTGAGCAAACCGGCATGTCCGTGAATTAAAAGTTCGACGACATGTAACAACTGCCACTCCGCATTTGGGCAGCGTGGTGGATTATGGCCTAAAGCCTCATAGGACAAGCCTCCTAGTCCCAGCATTGGGAAATATGGGTCGACGATGATGATGATGATCCATAAAAAAAGGAATTTAAATTTATGAAAAAAAAAATTATTCGAAATAAGTCTTTAAATATTTTGTGTTTATTTTAATACAATGATAACGCAAAACCACAGCTAAAATCCGTCTTCCTAAAACTTTGAAGTCGAAACATTCCACAAAAGAGGTCTATTATCAGTACCGCGGGCTTTTACCCGCATCTAACATCTGCGGCCAGTCCGCTCTAATGTACGTGACCAAAATTATACGAATATGTCCTGTAATTACACTTCCCCAACAACTGACGTATTAAATGTAACGTTTTAAACTAAAACTGTTCTACGGAATGCTACGGTTTTACGTAGAACTTTGAATGCGCTACACCTACGTGCTACGTCGTATTCTACGTAAGTAATTTTATGTTTTCTATTACATTATTTAGACGTTTTACCATATTCTTATTATGTATTAATAATATTTTATATATAAAATGTGGAGTGTTGTAACAACTAAGAAATTATATCAACATTCCTCTTTTCCATATATTGTGTTATTTGCAATTTTCGCACTACATAAAACTATGTTTATAATTAATGATTATTGAATGGATTTTATATAAATAAATCCCTCTGTTTTTTTCCTCAAGGAAGACGAACAACACTCGAGTAAACATAGTAAAAAAGTTACTAACAGTTAACCGATATTTTTATTAGCCTTCATAATTTTCCTGAACATTTTTTATGCTTCAGCACGAATTGGGTCACACTCTTGCCGTAAATTACACGCTCACGGGGGACTGTACTTTGTAACCTATAATAAAGTAACTCTTCATATTGTAATATCACATTGCACATGTTAAATGAGGTTAATTCCCTTTTTCCGACGATCATACTTGTTCTCAGTTTTAATAACGATTTATAATTGTTTAGTATATGCTTATGTAGATAATTGATTTAAATAATCTGATGGGTAAAATAATGTGCTGCTATGTGGGACAGCCCAATTAATACGTTGTGAATATTGCGTTTTATACTGATTTTACGGTGCTATTGACTCTATTGGTACTTCTGAATCATCATAACGTAATAAATCTATTATTATTTGCCACCGGTTTGAAAATCAGTTTCTACAGAGGAGAGCCGATAAGATTTCTTTTAAATCACGTCGATTTTACATTATTATTTCACATGATAATGTTATATTAATTAAGACACCATCAGAATAATGGAACCTAAATGATGAAACCACAACCAACATTCGCATTAATATCAACATTCGTTGTTCTTCTCACGTGTTATTATTCACCATTAATTAAATAAAAAAAAAACTTTAACGAAGTTTATAAGGTTCACACGAGTTCTCCGTATAATAAAAAAAAAACAATTATTAATAATACGTTGCTAAAGCTATTTTCGTGTCCTGTTTAACAAGTATCGAGATTCCTAAGTTCCATGTTATGAAGTGTCAAGCTGCAATAGTTCAAATATTAATTATATACAAAACCTCTACGGAATTTAACGCGGGGTTACTCTCATAGACGTTCCATTTATCGACGAATCCTACTCAGCACATGTCGCATAAATATTGAAATAGCAAATATAACAGCAATGTGATGTCAAGTTAATTTTACGGTGCCATAAGCCGTGAAAATCGTCTGCAAAACGTGCCAAACCCGACGTTGCTGACGGCGTATTATTGTAGATTGGATTGATTTTTATAACTGCCATATTTTAGTATATATCGCGCGAGAACGCGAAATTCTTTTCGACTCGTTTAAATATCGAATAGGAAAAATTGTGTTTCGTATCTGTTATAAAATGTCGTTAACATTCTTAGTGAAGTACTAGTTACTAGAATATATATTATATATAATACCAAACTATATCCTTTTTGTTTGCACTAATTTTCTGATTAAAATTTTAATCTTTATACCTCGCAACCAACTCACTTACTCTCTACTACAATTTACAAAAAAAGGTGTGTGTGCGATTCACACACGATAGAAGTGAAACTTCAGTAAATCGACAAAAGAATTAATAAAATAGTATGTATATTTCTGTCTCATTCTTTGCCGGCTTCATTCTACACATTTTTGTATTTGTGTCTCTTACCTGTAGTTTTTTTAGTTGCATCAGCTTTGAAATCACAACAATTCTAAAGAAGTTACACTTTAAAAACCTCTAAACTAATTATAAAATAATTAATATGTCTTTTGTCACCCACTTCCTTGTTCAATTCATTGAAAGTGTAAGAAACAACAGGAGCAAACGAGATTCAGTCACTTATTAGAGTACTTAACTCGTAAAAACGTATTAACAGCATATCGTGACTAAATTGTTCTCTAAATCAATACAATTGTGGTATTATCAAGATATATAAAGGTAGCATAACACGTATGTCCACTCAAGTCCAATGAGATTTCACAGGCGAGCTGGTATGTGAAAATATCGACTCACGAGCGAGTTATTTCATAATACGACGCTCCTGAGTACAATAAATTTAAATTGTCAAATGGTACGAAAATAATTCCAAATAAACATACGGGAATTCATTTTAACTCCAAATTGCGCGTTACAATTTCGACTATAGATATCTTAGAAATAAAACGTTTGTTTTGTAAAATTTGTGTGAAATACACCGTTGAGAATCGATGTTTTTCTGTCAAAAGAACTTCGAAAAACAGCCCTCAGAGCGCTTATTGAAACATCCTCAAGGCTGTCTTTCAAATCGTTGAAAGGGAAAACAGTTGGTTTAAGAAAAAAATATGTATTTTTTGGATTTCTTACTATAGCGGCGTTAATGTATTACTAATTTATCTGTTTGCATTTTGCCATTACCGGTTACCTAATTTAAGCCAAATTGCCTGTTTTGTATTATTATTTTGTTTCTATGGAATAATTATTATCTTTTCTGTGTAACCAGTAATTTTATATTAAAAAAAACTCTTATTTTACTATCTTAAAACATATAATTGAAATTAAACTGTGTATAATAACTTAATTCATAAATTGTCCATACTTTTTTGTATTTATTTTATCTTTTGATTACTGCGACAAATATTTAATTAGGAAAAAATTCAGATCGTTGCCCTACATCTTAACGATAGGCTTAGTTTATCTTAAGTTCCTAACTTTGAATAATAATATCCTAGATATCTTAGTTCGTTCTTAATTCATGGACAGATATATGGATACTTATTTGTGTTACGTTTTTCACGACACATTAATCTTATCAAAAGTATGGTATCTGCTGATTTTAAGTATAGTACTTCATCTTACGAATCTTCAACCAAAACCAACATAGTATGCTAACTTCAACAAATATATTCACATCAATTTACATTTTATTAAGTATTTATCTAGCTAAAAATAACGATAGGAATACTTAATGTATAAGCTTAATAGCATTCTAGATTAATATAGTATTTTACATGTCCCTATTTAAAACCTTCAACCACAGTTATCTCTTTGTCTCTCATCAAAGGCTATAATGATAAACGACCAATTTGTTTTCAGTCAACAGTTGCAACGTGTCTATTTTAAACCGAGAGAGACGCGCATTCAGTAGCGTATTTTCAGGGGTTTAAGCGAATAAACAAAACAATCCGAATCGGTGTAAACATGGAATTACAGGCCTGGCGTGTAATTAGGTCAGATGGGTCAAAGGCTCTCGGCACTATTATCTATTACTACGTAATTAAGATCGATTTATACTGAAAATTGATTTATGTGCGGTACGTTAGACGAAAACTTGCTTATGTTTTGCTTATGTCTGGAACTATTGAACTGCTTTGGGCAAAACGGGAGCGTTAATATCACTAGAATTGACATTTTAAACAGTGTTAGCACGGATTGGATTTGAAATCTATAATTCTACTAGCTGCGCCCCGCGGTTTCACCCGCGTAAGTCCGTATCCCGTAGTAATATAGGGATAAAAAGCCTATATGTTATTTCAGTTCTCCAGCTGTGTACACACCAGATTTAATTGCAATCGGTTCAGTAGTTTTTGCATGAATGAGCAACAAAAACACACGCACATCCTTACAAACTTTCGCATTTACGCGAGTGAAACCGCGGGGCGCAGCTATTTAGATAGTGGAGATCTCAATTTACAGCGAAATTTTTATTCCTTTTAAGTCACTTCGCCGGACATAATTACACAACTTGTGTAAACAGTGAAATATTTAATTAGTTCACTGCTACAATGGTAGGTATTAACTATTAATTCAGAGCTGCTCAGGCTGTAATTAACTGACGTCACTGAGGTATCGAGCTTTCGGTCCAGCTCGAAATTAGGACATAAAATACCTAAATAGGGTCACTTGTTTGCTTAACGAGCTGGTCGCGTATCTTTATCTCATCAAACTATAATAAAGCTAGCTTTCGCCTGCAGTTTTGCTCGCGTAGTCAAAGGAAATTCCGAGGAATGTGATATAACCACGTTGCAAAATGTAACCTACATCTTTCTATAGCCCTCTAACTGTGTCCGGACACAAAATCATATCATAAAATTGCTCCTTTTCGGCGTAAAAGAAATACAAATAAACAAACTTGCACCGTTGCATTTGTAATAAATTTAACTAGCTGCGGTTAGTGCCCGTTGGTTGACCCGGGATAAAATAATATAGCCTATGTTTTCTCGATAAATATCTCTAATGGTGATAGAATTGAAAAAAATGGTCCAACAGTTTCGTAGTAACAAACAATCAATCTTAGAATGTCATCTAATTGTATGGGAATCATTAAGTTCACAAACAGATCAAATTTAAAAAAGTATGTTTTCTGATATCCCGTTAAAATACATCAGTTAAGTCAGCCTTAACAACAGGCAAGAAAAACTTCCATCGTTACATTAGACGAGTTTTTTCATGAAACTTTCGTTCGTAAACAATATAGAATCGTCGGTAAGAAAATGACGACCGTGAAGTTTCGCTATAAACCACGCGAACTTATTTGTAATTTCGCTAGTTTATTTCATTGCGCCGAGGGAATTCCTGCCTTTCGAAGAATATTGAAGATGTAAAAACACAAATTTTATTACAAGTCAGTGACTGCGAAAGGAAAAGGTAGGTCTTTAAAAAATCTAGTAAAATATATTAAATTAACCTATCCCTACTTAATATACTAGTAAATGTGAAAGAAACAAGGTCTGTCTATACGTCTTTTCTTTACGACTAAACCATTGAATCTATTTGGTATCATTACGTATGTAACTCAAGAAAGTACTTAGGATAGTGTTTATACCAGAAATCCCACGAGAACGGTGTCTGTGTGGGGGAATCCTGCTGTATATTTTCCGTTGCGTAATAAAACCAAAAAAAATGTTCAAAATTGGAACGTAGGTAAACACAAATGCACTATTTTCAAAGAACTTTTGACCTATACCTTAAAATAAATCCCATAAATGATCGACTTAAACATACACCAAAATAAAACATCAGTTCATTAAATCAATGTTTTAACGCGATTTCCGTAGTTAGAACTAGATTTAACTTGTCTATAAGTTACAACAAGTTCTAACTGTAACGTATATATGTTACAGTTAAAATTAGATTATTACTGTAACATACATAGGTATATATATATGCCTTTGCTTACTAAAATATACATTAAATGTCACATTGTGTTCCTTACTACTTTATCTTGCAACTGTTGAAGACCTCTCTCCAATAATAAAACACAGTGTTGCAAATATTTGAGCGAATAGTTTCCTTGCTATCAACTTTCCTGGACCAATTAAAACATGTTTACAAAAATAGCGAACCCCATTAAAATTAATAAATGCAACGTCAGTACTGATTTTGTCTGTTAAATAATAATAAAATTTCATGGTAAAATAAGCAACAGTAAGAATTCAATTTGATGCCCAATAAGTTCACCATTGAAAATCATAATAAAATTTCCGTTCGTAAACGATTTTATTGAGGGCTATCAATATATTAAAACTCAGTGTGAAAAATGCGTTCGACCGAACTCTATTATATTCATTAACGATAGAATTTCAATAAAAGTCTTTATTAATATACCTTTAAGCTGTATATTTAGTTTTATATTTCACACAATGTACAAGCCTAATAGATGGCCTTTGGTCCAATCAAGGGTTTAAGAAATTAAAGACTTATAAACGGATTTTAAACGCGATTTATTCACTGTATTATTAACCCGACGTTTCGACGGAGACTGAGATGTTACATGTCTTGAAGGTCATACAAAAATTGTTGTTTGTGAACTACCTCCACCCATTTCTCCGCAGTTGGTATGTAGAGTATATTTCTGGATGTTGGCAGTATTGGCTGATAGTGTCTTCTAGTCTTTGGTATGTCTGACATGGGGTTATAAATTCTTGATAACAGGATCCCAGGTGTTGGAAAGCTGCAAACCATCTTCTCTATTGAAATTTAGATGCTTTTTAATTTTAAATAGCTTCACGTCGGTTGGTCGAATCGTAAGAAGTGGTTGTTGTCCAGAGTGTGTTCATATACCGCAGACTTCTTGCGACGCCTATGCTTGATATCCGCAATATGTTCCTTCAGCCGGCTACCAATGCTTCTTTTTGTTTGGCCGATGTCAGAGAGACCACAATCACGATCTAACTTGTACACACCTGCTTCTTGTAAAGGCATATTACTTTTTATTGGTCTCAAGAATTGAAAGAGATTTTAATGTCCCAAAGTTATTATCCGTATATATACAAACAAAAAAACAAACATGCCTTTTACAAACAATATTATCAGCAAGAATAATCGTTCCCATAATATGTATACACTACATTTTTTACATATAGCTTTAAAACCATATGTAAGCTAGAGAGGCCAATTAAGATTCTTATTCTTGGTTATTCGTTACAGTCTTCTGATAAGATATGAAAAAATACATATTTCTTTGATGCTCAAACATTGTGTCGAATTATGTAAAATATATGAAGTATTTAAATAACAAATTTACCAACAAAACATTTTATCCAATACGTAATAATTTGGGTCAAACCAATATTTGGCATATGGGCCATTGTGGGTTTGCGCTAAAGCGAAATGCCGAAACAGAAACAATAAGTAAATATTATTATCATCAAGCGGCTAATTATTCACCTGATCGATCCTCATATAATTCATAGATGTTAATAAAATGGTTCTAACCTTTTTTACATTTAAATGTAATGTTAAGATACAATGTACTCGTATTTTATTTGTTTAGCGTTACTCCTAACTACAGATTTATAGTATTACTAGCTGCGCCCCGCGGTTTCATCCGCGTAAGTCCGTATCCCGTATCGGGATAAAAAGTTACCTATATGTTATTCCAGTTGTCCAGCTGTCTACGTAACGTAATTTCATTGCAATTGGTTCAGTAGTTTTTGCGTCAAAGAGGTTCGCACACACATCCTTATAAACAGTCGCTTTTATAATATTAGTGGGATTGTTATTTTATAATTACTTGACATTATCAATACAAATAATTTTTTTAGACGCGTTCACCACGGTTTATTACTCTAATGTCAACCCATAGGGATAACTTATGAAAATACGCTCTAGAGAAGTAATTGACAATTCCAAGTTTGTTTCTGAGCTGCTAATATATCCTGATACTGGAAACGCTCCTTCTCCCAGGATATATTATACACAGGCGAGCGTCATATACTCCAAAGCTCCAAGTTTTTGCGGCATCCGCGTATCCATAAGATTATTAAAGTGGCGGGATCGCACGGTATTGCGGAATATCATTTTGAAGACGTTACCATGACGTCTTAAAGCAGCACTAGCCCCAGGGAAATAGACAGAGCTATACAGATCGTCTACCACTATCACTAACCCACACTGGAATTAGGACGTTTAAAATTTATCACGGTTACCCCAAAGATCTAACGGATTCTTTAAACAAAAGTTGAATTAATGAATGAATAACACTTTATTATACACACTAAAAGGAAATAATACAAAGTACAGAATTAAAATACAAATTGCACAATAGGCGACCTTATGGCTACAGAGCCATGTCTTCCAGGCAACCAAAACAAGGAAACAATACCGATAAAGCACATAGGCAGTGTATACTTTAGTACCTAAAGTTATTAAATTCGTGAACCAAAATGCAAAATCAATCGATTGGCCTACGAATGCAATATTTAAATGCACGTAACAAAATATAATCCAATAGAAAAGCTGCAAAGTTAATTTCTATAAAATGTTGAAGGAGAATTCTTCGAAGGAAATACTAAATCCGATTACACTGTCCCCAATGTAATGGGAAAGGTAAATGAAAGGAATGAACTTAGATTTCAAGTCGATCGAGTGGTAATAGACGTGGAAAATTTATGTCCAGAACTAAGAATATTGAAAAATATTATTGTCACTTGTACCTATGTACAAAAGAACTCAATTTTACTTCATATAATATTTACCAATGTTTCAAAAGTAAATCTTCGGAGCAATTTCGTGTATTTACTTGAAATAATAAATGTCAAGACAATTCGATCGCCGCCCTACTGTTCTCTTTGTATTAAGAAAGTAAATTCGTATTTATTCATAAACAAAAACAGTTGATCACATTTCATATACCTATGTACCAACGAATTAAATAACTTCAAACTACACATTTCCAATACATACTCAAAATTTTAAATATCACACACACATAAGGATTCTTTCACAAAACCCTTCAAGAGTCGGACATTACGAAGTCAATGTATTCCATGTGAAATATGTAAGAGACAGTAACCATTTCATCTTCACATGTGTTACCACATGTATTTCTACTTCAGAATGAACATTTTAGTATGAATATACTTCACTGAATGGTCATGAAAATGCACTGCAAAGCGAACAAAATATCTCTGTAAAATGCAGATTTATCTCCGTACATTTTACGACAAGCTCGGGCTAATAAAATCACAGATCCGGTATCCAACTTAACGAGGTATAACCTCAACATTGTGCATGTAGCACAACGAAGCGGTGCATGTAAAGATTGCGTTTTTACTCATTCATTCATTTATAATTCGATTGTGAAAACTTTATCTGTCTGTCTCTTCTTAGCGCCCATACCACTGAACCTGTTTGAATGAAACACAGTACAGAGATAGTTTGGAACCCGAGAAATGACATAGGAAGATTTATTTCCCGGAAATGCTACAGGAGAGGGAGCTGCGTGGGGAATACCCCGAAACTGAATATCTAATCCTTCCCCTATACGGGTGAAGCTGCGGGCGGAAAGCTAGTTAATAAATACATTTACACATTGATTAGGACGTGTGATCTCATTTCAGATCTCACATCGATTAAAATCAGTGAAGAACTATCGTTTTTTATGTAATAGCGGCCATGTGAGCTGGTTCGCCTGATGGTAAGCGATCACCGGTGCCCGCTTTTAAGGGGAAAAGACTAAGAAAAGCATTGACGTCGGGAATAAAGGAATGGAAGAACTATCTACTGTATCTTATTATTTCCTATGTATTATAATGATAAGATTTAATTTATGAAGCTATTTCTTAACAGAAAAGAAAAATATTATTATCAATGACAATTGCATTGAATAATTTAAAAATAATCGAATGCAATGCATGCATAATATTACGAGAATTTTATATGACATGATATTTTTATGTGAAGGTAGAAATTAAAATGGTCTGTTATGCTGTTTATTAGCCATTAGGTTTTTTAAATTTTTGTTTTTTTTTATAATGATGGTAATAAGACCAGCTTTAAATAAAATGAATAGCTTCATAGTTTTCACGATATCGTGGAAGCCGTGGGCTTATTGAATAAATAACATTCGATGAGTAGGTATTAAAAATGTACATTCATCACGTCAAAAATTCATCACGTATTCAACATCATCATTAAACATTTTAATATACTAATTTATTATAATGGTCCAAAATTGGCCCATGCGACTTCGTCTGTTCTCAAGAGGAATTTATTCCTATTTTACAACATTTTTTCGTTTTTATTTTATATTTCGCTCCTTTTAGTATAAAAAGGGTGTATAAAACCTTTTCATCGTATCAACGCAAAATAAAAAATATGTCACTGAAGAAATTAACTCGCCAACCTAATAATAACTCTACAGCTTTATAAAATTGGGGTTGAAAATTCCTTAAACAACCACAACTAGCGTACACCAACCTCCTAACCGTGGTTAGAGCACAGCCTTGAATATAAATTAGTGTTAAAAAGGACGAGTTCGGATAAGCATCGTTACGAACTGTAACAGCGCTTCAAACCCTTATACCAGGAGAAAATAGCAAAGGCCGTCCCCATGACAAAAAAAACGTAGCGTTTTTAGTGAAAGAAAATTTTTGGATGTATCTAACATCAATCCAAAGAAATATCAATTAATAAAAATGCATTACATTTTTACATAATCTATACTCAAAGTGGTAGATTTTTATTTACAATGTACTTATCACAACGAAACCACAAATATTAAAAATGATTTTTGATAATACACCACTACCATTATTTTATATATAATAACTTACAGCACATTCAAACCACCAACGAAATCCAAACAAAAGTTCGATACAGTTCATTCAACATCACAATCCACAAAGTTTTGAAAGCAATCAAACGCTCCCGCGGTTTTTATAGCTTCGCACTCGAATACCAAGCGCCGTGGTGTTAGCAGCGCTCGCACGCCTGATTGCATTCTGTAGGGCTTCTATTGCCTTTCAGTACGCCCCGTGTGTTTGACCAATGAGGTTTCCTCGTATATTTGCCAGCGTTTTAACGTGAATCGATGTCAATTGAATTTCGATGGAATTCATTGGGATATAACACGTAAATTGTGCTAAAAAGTTCGTATGTTTCTATGGATATAGCAGTCATGAACACGTTATATGATTTAATTAGTAATCTGATTTTATATTAAAATCAAACCCTACTAGTATACTATAGCATTATAGTTAAATGTTATACTTTTTTGCATTATTGTTATCATTGTTTATAGGTACTATAAATATAAGCTAAAACAGGTATTATGTTAAATTGAACTTCTGTAAGGTATATAGAAATATTCGTCTTCAAGATATCGTTTTTGATGTAGAAAAAATATGTATGCAACGTGAAGATTTGCGACCTAGAGTTTTAGATGTTTTTACTAATGATATTGTAACCCTTACGTATACTGGATTTATAATCTCACCTTATATTATTTGATAAAAGCCCACGATCAAAAGAGACGCTATAATCGTTTGAAAAAACTTTTCAGACGAAATACTTCATAACCATTATCTAAACATGAATAGGAGATGTAACGATAAATAATTCATATCTACCCTCAAACTCTATGTTAATACAAGAGGCCCGTATATATTGAGCAGCCGTGAATCAGCAACTAAACAGGTTTAACTAAATTACTTATGCCACATGGCGGTAGCTGTTAAACTCGTAATTCAAAAATTTTGTTAGGCTTTCCGCCGCTCTTCAATTTACGCTACAATTGTGTACTAAATGAGATGTTGTGTCGCTCGTATGTGAGTCTGTCAGGTGTATGTATATATAGAAATGAATCCCGATTACCGTAAGTCGCGGTGTCACGCGCGAACCGCTCAAGCAATGTCGCTATTTCTTGTTTTGTCGTGTACGTTAGTGTCGAGAAATGGATCTAAAGAAAATTAAACTAATGAAAAACTTGAGAAAATGTTTTCGGGTCAGCTAGTCATCTATAACTACTTATTTTTTTATTGTTAATTTGACTTATTTTTAAAGATTTAACTCAAAAAAAGCAATTAATATTATATAAGAGAGTTCAAGGGAGTCGTACATCAAATCGATAGTTTGCTTATCATATAGTAAAAAACTCCCCTTATCTCTTCTTCTAACTAACGCACTCAATTTTTTTTTCATAGTACATATTGAAACCATCTGAATAATTGTGTGTTCAATAGTATATTTTATTTCTGTGACATCTTGATATTACAAAAATTCAAATGATGTGCTGGAGTTTTTATACGTTAAAAGTGGAAACATTATAGACCCCTTTTCCAGTCTCTCACAAAGTTAACCTCTATCGTATTATCTGTATTTTTCAGTTTTTGTAACCTAACAATGTGGTGAGGACTGAATAAAATTTTATTAATGTATCAATTCAAATCAGTTTTCGCAACGCTAGAGTAAATCCAAATTTAGTATCATGGCCTCCCCTTTTTATCCATGAAATACTTCATGGATATCCTGCTGTTTCGGGAGTAGTACCATGGTTATGCCAGACTCTTACTGGCTAAAACCTCATGGTGGCCTGCTTCGGCGTAAGTAATGACGGGTCCCCGGGATCTCCTTCAGAAACGTACAGGGTGCCATCGTGGCCTCCCCTATTCTAAAGAATTCGGATGAAGAAGTAAACTGACACATAGAGATTTTAACTGAATTGAAGGCTAAAATATGAATAATATAAATACATTTAGTAAAAATATGAAATCGGAATGTTCACGTATCACGAAATCAAATAAATATTTTTGCTGCGGATCGTATAAAAATACTCTGGATTAAAACAGCAGATAAAATTTAATGCTTTTACAGTACTTTGATATGAGAACAGAATATTTTTATTTCAATTTATACATATATTTTTTTCTACATATATCTATATATATTCATTAAATCTTTTAGTAGCGTTAAATTCAAAAACTATATTAAAAATGTATTAGCTCAGAGAGCCTAATATAGCATTAATGAATAATAAGAAATGGAAGATGACAATCCATGGAATGTTGTCGCTAAGAACCACAAGACAGTTCTTTGGCATCATTGCTATGTACATATTACATATTATATAGAACTAAAAAATAAACTGCTTTCCGAACCGGTGGTAAATGTTAAAACTGTATAAAATGACGATTCAAAAGTGCTTCTATAAGAAGTCTAATTGAATAAATAAATGTTCGAGTTTGAGTTTGAGTATAAAAATGAATCCCTATTTCCCTTGGTCACGCCATCACGTATGAACGGCTGGACCGATTTCAAAAATTCTTTCACCATTAGAAAGCTGCAGCACACTGAGTGACCTAGGCTTTATATGTACCACGGGTGAAACGGGGCGAATAGTTGCTTATAAATACCGTGTATATTAATGTGTATTTTATTCTTAAATGTTATTGGCTCTGTTACTGACTATGGTACTGTTTTATATTATATCCTTTCCCAAGGGAATCTTCACCCGTAATTCCCTTCCCCTTTCCTTCCTTCCTTCCCCTTCCCTTATCTCTTACTTTCATCAAACCTATCCTCTATATCCTATCTTTTACAGCCTTAACCTTTGCTAATGATGATGTAACATAACATTTTTTATTACACAATATCATGGCAATTAAATATCCAAACCACTATAATATTATTAAGACTCATAACGATAAAACAACATTTAATATTTTATATTGCTTTATGTTCATCTTTACTGCGCTGTGACACGAGCACAAAACCTACAAACACAACATAATTACCTTAATCCAGAAACTAAACCGTCTTCAAATTGTTAGAGTTAGATAAAATAATTATAATGCAATATAATAAGTCTTCACAGCTTAGTATTTTCTTGCGTTTGATTTACGCGAGTATTATACATTTAGAAAACATACACTTTTAAACGGATTTTGAACGCGATTAATTTATTATATTATTAACCCGACGTTTAGCTTAACAGCTTTCAAAGGGAAAAAATTAACATGAAAATCGACTCAACCAGTCAAAAAGTTAACAAGATAACAACCACAAAAAATACAATCTTATTGAGAACCTCCTCCTTTTTTGTAAGTCAGTGAAATCTCATTAATATTGTTGCAATAATTTTAATGTTATTTATGGCTAACTCAAAAAGTATTTTAATAAATTTATATATAAGCGGCGTCAATCGTGGTAAACAGTAATATATGTGCTAATACAAACTATGTATCTCTACAGGTTTTATAATTTTCAAATTTCATGTTTTCGCGTAGACGAGTTGGAAACTTTAATCCATCTAATAATTCTCAGATGCTTTCACGTATGTAATATTATAATAAGCAGTTTTCCTCACACAATTTCACGTATAAAATTATATAAAATATTATATATACACCAAGTAGTGGTGGCTAATAGGGACTCGGACTTAATTCGAAAAGATTTAATGCTTGTAGAGAAATTAACAGATTTTTCAAGTTATCTGCGCCTTATTTACATCACTACTGCTTGAAATAGGGGAGGAAAATATAGTGAAGAAACTTGCATATCCAAGAAAATAGACGACAGCTGTGAGGTCTGCCAGCACTAATTTGGCCTGCCAAACCCTCACAGCTGGACTGTTGGCATATGTTCCTGCAGTGGGAGCATGTATATATACTTATATTATAAAGCTTAAGTATTTTTTTTGTTTTTTTTTCTTTGAACGCACTAATTTCAGGAACTATGGGTCTCATTTGAAAAATTATTTCAGTGTTAGATAGCTCAATTATTGAGGAAGGCTATAGGCTATATACGTATCACGGGCGAAGCTGGGGCGGACCACTAGTACTGTAGATAATTGATTCTAAATTACATTATTATGTTTTAATCGCAGTCTTAAAAATACGTAATAGTTATACTATTAAACTTAACATAATACGCGACAAAGGAATAATCCTTAGGGCCTTAACGCGGCCTTATAATAGTCCCCGTTATAAATGACCCTCTGTGATGATATCTTCCACAAGCATAAGTAACTTGTCACTTTGTCAACGTAATTTGTCATTACTTGCTTGTTTCCGAGTCAACATCTTGCTAAAAGTTTAATGGTGTTCATAGTGTCTGGACTCTGAATAATTGTTCGAGTTGTGTTTAATGTTTCTAGGTTGATATAGGCCTAATGTTGAAATAATTCAGGATTGTAATTGAGACCGCTAGGGTATAAGAACCTAAGTGACATTATAAAAAAAATTGGGAGCCTATCTTCAGCCGAAAATGAAAGCGACTGTCTCTTCTCCACGCCTGAACCGATTTATCCTGGAATCCCAAGGAACGGGTACTGAGCGGGAAAATCCTAGACTGTATGTATTTTCTTTGATTACGCGAGCGAAGGCGCGGTCGGACAGCTAGTAAAATGTGAATAGTTTAAATTGTGCTTGCATTTTAAAATCTCTGTTTATTACGTTAAGAGTTTTCTTAGAATTCTGTAGTGCATAATAAAATATTTTTCAATTCAAATATTTGCCCTTCGTTCACGACGGCAAATTCAAACCAGGGTTTCATAGAAATTCTTCCTATAAAATCCATCCCTGAAAGCTTAATATTGATGAGAGAAAATCGCGGGAAAATCGTCAGCTGTATAAAAAGACTTTCCACGGCATCCGTCAAATGAAAATCGATAGGCAATTAGGTACGTCGCGGCGTGGTCAGCTTGCGGTGAGCGCTAAGTCTTTACTGTGGGTAGATCATTTCAATGTTAATGTTCCCTGGATTTTGTGTATCTAATTAGTTTAAATCTTTGAACAATTAGCTAGATTGCTTTCACAGTTTTAAACTAATTACATAAGATTTAAAATAATAATATTATTTAATTTAAAAATGATAACATATATGTAATGTAATGTTTGGCTACTAAGTTTGCCATTAGAATCTATTATTGAATAAAAATTGTTGATAAAAAAGATTGAGTTAATAATTAGGATCTTCACATACGAGCTACTTTCTTAAAAATGTTATGGAACATTCAAAAGATTTTAGCATTAGGTACATGTTTGGTTTGAAACGCATCAGAATGAAAAAAACAAACGTCATTCGAAACGTGGAAACTTTTTAACACGGTACAATATTATATTAAATAAAAAATACAAAATTTAACGAATGACATAATTGAAATATAAAATGAATTCCGCTTTACGGCGTAATCAAACGCTCGAGAGAATCATTCGCAAACGTTGTTTGAGATGCACATTTCAGAGACAATTCCTATAAAAATACACTGGAGAACGTGGTCTGTGAAATTGATGACGTCATAACTTCCGGGTCACCTGGCACCTCGCCACCCGGCCGTGAGTAATCATCAGACAATGACGTCAAACACCTTTTTAAACTGATTTATTCTTATATTAAGCTGGGACCTATTTCTTCAGGTTGCAAGACGATTAAACATTATAATGAAGGGATATTTCGACCTTGCATTATTATGACTCATTGTGCGATTCTTATCTTGAGATTTCCTAACAGGCGTTTAAAATATTGTTCTGTATTGCAATTCAATTCTATTTTATATATGTTCAATGTTTAATTCCCTGTCTAATTTCTTTAATGTACCTTACATTAAAGAAATTAGACAGGGATGATGATGATGATGATAAGGTATTACACACTTATGTATTACACAACACACGGTGAGTACACACTTCAAGAGATCCCGGATAGAGCAATCAATTATTTATAAATATAAATGACGTCTTTTTAGTTCACACTGATCGCTGACGAAGGCCGCAAATTTCCTTCGTTTATCAGAAAACCGGGAGAATACGTTGATCATTTGATATGGGTCAGCTTTGGGGCGTAACTAGGGTTGCCACATATAAAAAAATAAAAAGGACCGATAAAATCCTGAAATCAAATGAATGGGTTTGACATTCTTAGATGACTGGAGAAAAACGGACACAATTTGATATTATCTACGATCTAAACACGACACGTTAACATTCCGTACCACTTAAGATAAAAATGTTGGAGTTTGAAAACAGCATCATAACTTTGTTCACATCGAGGGAATAAATTAAACGAAAAGGTTTTTAACACTATATGTATATAATGAAAATTATCATAAAACACAATATATGTGACGTATAAATTTTATTCCACGGTATAAAAAACGGATAAGTCTTTTCTCAATGAAAGGATGATTACGAAATATCGGTATTATAATGAAGCAAAGTTCCATTTAATAATTAAATAACGGCCAGAGTTTGTTATTGGAACAGTAATTAAATAATCGAGTTATTAGTTAAACCTTGGTATTTGGTAACCCTCGGGGATTGTAACTGATACGTAGGATTCGACCTATTTATTCCTATATATATAAGCAATACATTTAGGATCGCCTTCCTTGGTTTTCGATGAGTAACCGAATAACACAATTCAATTTGTTATCTGTGCAATTTCATTACTGAATTTTTCAATAACATAGAAAAGAAAATATTTTTATTGTGTGTATTGGGACTGTATCTTCTTTTGATTTTAACTACATCTTTTGGAATAAAACTCAAACCAAAAATTGGTATTACACACAAAAAAGGTTGCTTTAAAGATTAAATTAAAAATAAACATTTTGTCAAAAAAAAGATTGACTTACTTCAGAAACTAAATATTCCCACCACCTCCAAGTCATACATTTCTACTGATATTTAGAATTTGTATAGTTATATTTGTAGGGTCAGTAGAGTTAAATAGTGTAGATTCAGAAGCTTGGTTCTACATGAGATCTGATATCTTCAACCGCAAACCGTCGTGATCGTCTTGGCAACATTTTACATGAATGTTTTTTGTAGCATTATCTATACCGATAAACAAGTTTGACTTATCCAGAATTATAGACACATTATACAATATTAATTAAACATGGAAAATTTTCCTACAGTCGACAAAGTTTTCAAGCTAAGGTAATCCGAACGCTTAGATGTTTAACAACATCGCTATACAAACTACAAACATTGCCTGTTCGTAACCTTATAACAGCAAATAGATAGTTGCGTCCCACGACCTTCTTGATAAAGGGTAATAAATAATTAATCAATGATATCACGGTTGACAAGTCACCTGGGCGACCTTTAAGTGGCCAAACGGTAGACCCTTCGAAGGTACGTTACTATTCATAGGAATTTATTTCCATTAATAAATTCCTATATCCAGACCCTTTTCTTTGATATTTTATGGTTCATTTGTTATTAAAACTTTCGATTTTGACCTGGGTTTATCAAGCGGTAGTTGGTAAACGATATAAATATTTTTTTTTTCGTTTCATTAATAAATAGGTTAACATTATACAAAAATTCAGGCAAACCAGCAATGAAAGAAAATTTATCTGTAGAAATAGAAATACAAACAAAGTGACATGTGTTCTTGAAAGGAACCTTTTACTCTCGCCTTGAAGAGATCCAGATAATACATTTTTTGGAAAAACGGCTGCCGTCGGAGAATTCCAAAACTCAGCAGTTCGAAAGAGATATGAGGTTTTGAAGCGTTTAACGCGCGATGTTGGAATATCCACTATACAAGGGAGTATATTATCAGTGCGTCTATTCATACGGACTCAAAAGGGTGAGAGAGGATCAACTCGTGAAGACCCAATGCGCACTCATTGAAATGTATTCGGTAGAATACACATAGGCTAACAACTTGTCGACAATGCTCCATGCTTTGGAATCCTCTATCGTTTTTTTTTTTATGTCACAGCAGGCAACTGAGCCTGATGGTCAACGATCACCACCACCCATGAAAATTCGCAGTGACTGTGCCTCTACAGATGCGATTTTAATCATAATATCATAATTTTCACGCCGGTCTTCTGTGGGGGTGTGGTACTTCCCCGGTGCGAGCTGGCCAAATTCGTTGAGAAGCGTGCTCGACTCCCACAATTACCTTATTTAACTTATCCAATTTTTAAAGTCAAAATAGGAGTTTGGACTCAATGAACATATAATTATGTCATATAATTAAATAACATCAGAGCAATATTAAAGAGAAAGATCAATAACGCATCAACGCAATTGGAAAATAAGCGGCTTTCGACCCGCATAAGCCTGACCTCATCGCGGACCAATTAGTCCAATACATCTCTTGCCATATTTCACCCTTATACCATGATCCCACATTATCTTAAAGGAAAACGCGCAATCGTTATGTCCCGTCTCAATGAGCTATGAAGTAAGCAATTTATTGTTGATTTCTTCTTTTGATAAAGCAAAATCGTCCTACGTGAAACGCTAAAATATTTATTTCTTTGAGAATATTTGTCTTGATATTGTAATTAGTAAAACAATTATACATACTTATTGCCTGTACGAATGTTTTCATTTATATTCTCAATAAAGAGAGAAGCGAATTTTTTTTCTATTCTAGTATTGTAAGTGCATAAAAAATGTTTACACAATTGTACATTTAAATTTTTATATCATTTGTGCATGTATTTTTTTTCAAACACACGCAGTGGTTTAGCAGTGAGGACCTCGGACTTAAACTCGGTAAGTCGGGGGTTCGAATGAAGTGAAAACATCGTAAAAAAACCGGTATGTCCAAGAGTTAAAAATTCGACGACGTCTGCCAACCTGGAATTGGCCAACGGCCATACGGCCTGAACTCTCTTAGCAGCCCTGGTTCCTCGCAATTGGAATATGTCCTAGTATGGTGATGATGATTCTTTTTAGACATATAATTGGAATGAACAACCAAGATACAATAGGGAAATATCATTCACGTAACAACGTTTTCAATTTTATATTCCCTATGGGTATTGTAACTCGATACCTAACTCCAGGCACTTTCAACCGTTTGACGTGATTATTTTTGTGTTTAATAAAAAATCGATGTGATTTGTTCCCATTTTAGAATTTGCAGTGGTACCTTCCTTCTCTGTAGCATTGAAGACATTTGTAAAAAATATTTATACAGTGAACTAGCTATGTCATTTCATCTATGTATCTTTTTATATCTATCTATGTCATTCAGTGATGCTGATTTCTAATCGTGAAAGATTTCTCAAACAAATCTCTCCTCTTTATCATATTTATTACAGTTAATTATTGTAAATATAATAACGCTTTAACAATTTTACATTTCCCAAGTAGGTTAAAGTATCTTCTCACCGGCCGGACCCTCCAAAGCTCGGCTGCCGAATAATCAAATTACATGGCCCGTCATCACGATATCGTAGGCGACAAATTAGCTCCGAGAATAATGTTTGCAAAGTTACCCATGTCCCTAATTAATACCGTGAAATTGTGTTAAAATTGACATAATTTTCTCGATTAGATTATCCCGAATGTAACGTGTCTTAATATTATCGAAAATTAGTTCAGGGGGCCTACCGCCACACTCTACAAAAGAATCTTATAGCAAAAATGTTATATTGAAGGCAGAAAAAATGTAGAAACAACAATACATACAATGTAGTTACTAGTGAACTCATGAACTGCGCATGGTTTGTAATTGATTTGATTATGTTGTGTTTGTTTTTGAACATGTCACAACACAATATATGCACTACTAAATAAATATATTTAAAATCATAATAATAAAACAAAGACACGTAGAGATTAATAAAGCCTTTGGCGACTCTCAAAGCAGAGACACGAAAATATTTTCTGATTGTGTTTTTCCCGCAAGTTTGTAAAATTGTAACCAGTTCAGTAGACAAGCAAACAAATTTATACCTTAAAACCAACGATACACAATTTAAAATTGATGCAAAACGTGTGATAAGTTAGTTGGCAGTGGCCGAATTTCATTTTTAAACCTAGTTGAGTCACGTTTAGGAATATTTTGGTTACGTTAGAATATATGCGATTTACACATGAATCTAATTCGCTTTTTCTAAAATCAATCCTTATTCATTCTCTGTTAAAAGTTATATTTTTAACATCATGCCGAGAAAAAGAAATGTTCTTTAAATTATAGAACCCTAGCCTATATTATCCTCCCTAAATTTGACGACTCTAAAATATAAAATTAGATTTTTTTGGAACGCAATAATGTAGATATTCAGTTGAAAACCATCTAGAATATTTTAGTCAAGGAAAAGCTGTAATGCTTATGTATTCCGCACATGTTATGTGAACATAAAAATTGAATAAGGAATCCTTGTATCGCCCCATACATTATATATTACGTTATATATAAGTCGCAATAAGACGAAAACGAACTAAATAGTAGTCATTTTTGTGTTACAAGTTAGCTGGATGTTATTTATATTTAAAAATAACTCTAATAGCACAGGCTGTTCATAGTAATAAACTTAAAATTCCTTGAAAAATTTGCGAAATGGAACTGGGCCCTAGAAATAACATGAAACTTTATTAAAAATAACTCGCGTTCTTGTGTTTAGTTTTTGAAAAGCCAATGTGTTTAGTTTTTGAACGTCCAATATTTTAATGCAATGCTTTAAAGAGCCTCTTTATAGTTTGAAAAAGTAAGTTAATGCATAATATGTGTCTTAAAATTAGTTTTTTTTTATTGATTTTTCGCAAAATCTTATTTTATTTCGGAATAAAGCCAATGTGAATCATAGTATACATTATTTGTGTTATACGTAGGATATATGAAGCATTATCTCTCGTTTGCCCGAAATACAAGCAGTTAATTCCAAGACATTCAATTCATATAAAGATTTATATACTAAACGATTTTTTTAAAGCGAACGCTCAAATATTTACCCTTCAATAAAAACTCTATCACTTTATTCATGAAGCGTGTATATTTTTATATCATCTCAATATAATTATTGAGATATTTTCACAGAATTAATTTATGTTGGTTAAGCAAACTCTGACTACATTTTGCTTCGCTGTAAATATTTAGACTGGTTTATTAGAGATGCCGTTGGCTAAAATTAGTTTCTCGAGTAAAAAGTAATGCCTACGTACTTCGCTTTTAAGCATGAAAATCTGTAATAGTTATCAGTTTTAAACTGGTTTTTCATACAGTTTTAGTTATTTTGTTGTTGTGTGGAGGTTTTTCTATAAGAATCAATAGTTAGAAGGTTCATGAAGGTGTGTGTGTGTGTGTCTAGGTATGTTTTGTATGCGATTCAACCGTGAATAAAATTTCAGTGACAAACACACACGGGGAAAAATATACATATAGCATATATGTACAATTAGCTGAAACCTGCTTCATTCGCGTGGGATCCGACCAAATGAACGACCTCTGTACCTAATTTCTTACAGATCACAAAAGAGTTTTTTTTTACTTGAAAGAGTAATAACCATCCATACATTTTAATAAACTCCTGTATTAATAATATTACATAAGTTCGACTACTATATTACACAAGTATAATATACGCATACAAAAACGTCACGGCTCGGTATTAAACCAGAATATTAAAAAATATTTCTATTTCCATCCTATACGCTTCACTCACCGAAAAACATCGTACAAAAATCCAAAACACAGAACAAATAAAGCGGCTTCAATAAATAATCTGTAACGGTTGTTAACAACATAACGAAAAAGTTAAATGAATATCGGAACATACTAGTAGCTAAATTCTCTCCAAACGCGTGTCTGAACAAGTTTGAATAAAGGGGAAGTATTTCGAGGATTGTTTCCGTAATTAATTAATTAACTGACTCACCAAGTCACCAGTTTTACGCATGCAAAGTTTATTTATCTAGAATATTCGGTAGGGTACATTGGCGAAGTATGTTATTTTCGATTTAGAAGTTCTATCTGAGAATATGTTAATTGTTTTAAATTGTTCTATTTTGTTGTTATTTCAATTATCCGCGTATTATATGACTCTAAGTTGAAACTAAATCATAAATACATCTACCACACCGCTGGTTCAAAATCAGTATCTATAAATATCTAAAAATTCTAGTATAAAAGAAAACTTAATTATATTTAACTGCTCTGAATAGTTTTAAGGGCAGTTAGTAAGATGTTATCATTATTGATTCATTATACAAAACCTTCATCTTTTACTAGAAAACGAAAGATGTGCTTTATGTAATTTTAGTTTTTTCTCAAATAAGAACAGAGGCGAAAATATTATGAAAACAATATGTAGGCCTTACTCATTTTCATAATTCTGAGACTATAAAGAATTGATCGATGTGTACATATATGTTATAATCAGAATTATATAGTTTTAGATATGTTTGTTTGTTCATATGTTTGCCCACGCATAAATAAAAAGTAGAAGTTGGATTATAATTGATTTTAGTGGTTTTTAGTATGTACCACCAATAAGCGCCAACTTTGAGATAAAGGGCTAAATTTAAATAGCATTCATGAGGAAACAGCGGCGGACGAAACCCACGCCTTCTTCACGCGCTTTTAAACGACACGATCGTTGAAGTTGGTTAAAATTTTTAAAGATAATACTGTTTTTTTTCCAAGGACTTATTTTCATTCTCGTGAATCTGTGAGAAATATTCAATAGATTATTCATTTACCTATATTTTTGTTTATAACTACTGTTAATTTTTTTTTCATTCATAACCAGTTTACGTATTATTGCTACTATAAAGAATAACAAACATACATTCATACAAACTTTCACGTTTATAATATTAGTAGGATATGTCTGTTATAAATAATATTAATTAAGAGCGTGTCGCTAAATCAAATAACAGAAAACTGGGTCAAAGCTTGTCTATAAATTATAGGCCTTATTGATTTTATTGCTAAATATAATATGAAATGTTTATATTTATCTCACCTTATCCTACTAAAATTATTATAAATACGAAGGTTTATGAGGATAGATGTATGTGTATGTGTATGTGTATGTATGTTGGTTACTCTTTCACGCAAAAACTAATGAACCGGTTGCAATGAAATTTGGTGCGTAGATAGCTGAATAACTGGAATTATATACAGGCAACTTTTTATCCCGTTATTTCTACGGGATAGAGACTTACAGGGGTGAAACGGCGGGGCGCAGCTAGTATTATATACAAGTGGGGAGCAGAGAGTATTAAGGGATGCGGGTAGTACGTACTTAATAATATTTACTTGAATTGAAATTTGGACACTATTTCATAATATTCTTCATTCAACCTGGATAATGTTAATGAATCATGTCGCAAATGTATTTTAATTTAAGAATGTTAATGATACAGCTGTTCATTTTTTCAGATCTAAATCAGTTTCGTGCAACTCTATCATTTATCGATGTTTTTAGTTAAATTGAGGAAAACGCTTTTATTTATGAAAAATACATAAATATCAAAATGAAGTAGAAGCGGCCAACGCCTATAAGCGTTACCAAGGCTTGTTTAAATATTCCATGTACTCTACTAGACTTTACCAAAACTTTTAAATTAACAAATTCGTTACCCAAGCTACAGGGGCTTTGTCAAGTAAAAATTCTTAGTACTAATTATGCTTTATTTTCACGAGTCCTGAAAACTAATCAATGAATTAATGATCACCATAATTAAAGATCAGAGAGGAAAGTAAATGTAATTAAAAAAGAGATGAAGTAAATTAGCTTTAAAAATGTGGGTGTTAAGCACTCATCGGTTCAAATTGGGCCAGCTCTCACAGGGAAGTTACCACACCTTCACAGTAGATCGATATGAACTAAGTATGCGACTGCATCTTTTCGTTCGATGAGTGAAGGACTCTGAAGCTCATATCCTTTTCCTCTTCCTTCCTTTATTCCCGTCGTTTCCTTTAATTATTCCTTATCCCTTAAAAGCGTACAACGCATATGCAGAGGTCCAACAAATTCATGGTGATCACTTACCGTCAAGCGAACCACCGGCTCAGTTGCCCGCTCTAATATAAAAGAATCCGTTATCCTTAATTTAATCAAAAAATAAATGAATTATATTAAAGCAGAATCAAACCACGTAATAAACATAGGATTCGACCTCAACCCCTTCGGATTAAAGTACATGCCGATGAAACAAATTTGCGCAGAATATGGATCCGAGAAACACGACTCTATTCTTAATTTTAGCGCATATTAAGTCTATTTTTGTCAAGGAACTTCACTTTATTCAAGAGGAACTTAAGAAAAATATTGCATTGTGAAGTGAACTTTACGCTCGTGTAACCTTGTGCACGTGGACGCTAATAAAATAACTAACCTTTGTTTAATATTTCATTGCAAAACTCTTTGTACTCTTTGACTAGTATGTTATTCTATTTGTTCTAATCGCTTAATTGACCGTCGCAGCTAGTCCTACTAATCCTACTAGTCCTACTATCCTTCCTACTATAATATTGAAATTCGAAAGTTTGTAAGGATGTGTGTGTATGTTTGTTGCTCTTTCACGCAAAAACTGCTGAACCGATTGCAATGAAATTTGGTACGTAGACAGCTGGACAACTGGAATAACATATAGGCATCTTTTTATCCCGATATTCCTACGGGATACGGACTTACGCGTGTGAAACCGCGGGGCGCAGCTAGCTCATCATAAAAGCACTCCGTTGCGACATGAAGAAATGATTAAACAATCACATACACTTGCCCATTATCTAGGTAAGGCCCAACGTAAGAAACTGACATAACTACAGATATACTTTCATGGTATTTGCTTTGTATATTAATATTTACATAAACACAATATGACGGAGTTATGTGGAACAGAGTAGCTCAAGACAGATTAGAATGGAAACAGTTGGAGGAGGCCTTGGCCGATTGGCAAACAGATCTCCAGAAAATAAAGAAACAGCAAATTTTGTGACTGTAGGTATACTTCGGTTAATATCCTGTTAGTTTGTAATTATTTCTTTTTTTCACTATGTATGTGGTTAAGATTATCTGAATAAAAGGCTTACTATATAATTATTATTATAAACACAATATGAACAAAGGTAATCAAATAACAAATGTAATTTTTAACTGTAACCTAATACCTACTTCTGATGTTATTACTGAATCAAATATTCATTAAAATAACTAAATAGTCTCCATATAATCGCAAACAACATCACACGAGCAATATCGTATATTAAATTAGTTCATAAGATTTACTTGCATCCATGCTACGCACATAAACATATTTGCAATCACCATTAATGCGTTTAAACCGCGAAATATGCATTATACGTATAAGCTTTTAGCTCGCTTTATACCAATAACGCAATTTGATTTTAAATAAATTTATATCGTCACTCAGATATATTCATTTTCTTACTAAATGGAATTAAGTTTATCTAATTATATATAATTGCTTTCAAGGCAACTTCAATGAACTTCATTTTTATCTAATTTTTTTTTCATATAAATGTATTGGAAACCAAACAAATTTCATTTCATACTAATGTAAATAATGTTTCGCTCATTCGCTATTAAGAAAATACTGATACCCTCGTCTCGATATAGTAGATATTAATAAAATTAGCTGAATGGGAAGAATATCAATTTCTCCAAAATTCCGACGATATTAACCGACGTTCTAAAATTAGAAGGAAACTCTGAATGAGAAAGTATTTTTTGGCCGTTTTGCTCAATATTTTCGTGGGTTTTCAATACAATGACGTGATTATTTTGTATTTGGTAGAAAATTGCTGTAATTTAGTCCTTCTGAATGAAACGTAGAAACAGTAGTGATAACTCCCTCTTAATCAAAACTTTAACGTAAAAAACAATTATTTCTATTTTACTTAATTACATATTACCTACTATCTGTTCGCCCCAGCTTCGCCCGTTGTACATATATAGACTATGCCACTCAGTGAAGTCGCAGTATTCTAACGATGAAAGAATTTTTGAAATCGGTCCAACAGTTTTTGCATGAAAACGTTACAAACTTACAAAGGTACAAAAGTTTCCTCTGTATCATATCAGTGTAGATATACCGTACACATATCGTAGTATAAATAGAGATATAAACTAACAGATTGTGGGAATATTTCACCGAAGCCGATGGACCAGACTCAAAGAGGACAAGCCAGTGAAACGCATGAATAGCCCACACTGGTATTTATTAATTACGAATAAGTAATTCCATCGGGGAAGGCTTTGCACACGGGTTTCTGTGAGCGTTGTGTAAGTGAATTCTATGGATCGTAAAATCGATTTATAATTATTAATAAGCAGAATAAACGCTTTCATTGACGCCTGTACAGTTGGTTTGTTGTCTACTCTATGCTTTTGCGTTATGACGTTCGTATGCTTATTACGTCTTGAACAATCTATTATATAAATCATGTATATTTTGATATTATAATCGTTAAAAATCTACTAGAGTTATAAACGTATGAGTTTGGAGGATGCATGAATGTATGTTTGTGACGGTTTAATTTCTCAACTAATCACCAGGCCACATTTTAACAATAGATTTGCAGTTTTTAATAAGTACAATTTAGATATGTACCTACACACCCTCCTTGAAATGCAACTACATCAACACATTACCGTAAAACAATAAATTAATACACATAATGTTTTTTCTTTTACTGATTCTTATTGATAGTAACTTAAGCATTTAGCATCCACCGTCTACGTAAAGTATTATGTTATCTAGTATTTTCTTGTATTTGATTTTACGCGAGTATTATACATTTAGAAATTAAAAACTTTTTAACGGACTTGAAGGTCTTCTTGAAGGACCTTCAAGACTATATGTCTCAGTCTCCCCGTGACCACGCTCGCTGTAAAGTATTCGAAACGTCGGGTTAATAATATAATGAATAAATCGCGTTTAAAATCCGTTAAAATGTTTTTAATTTCTAAATATTATGTTATCTGTACTTCTACGTTGACCAACCATATAGAGTTTCATTCTATGATTTTATAATATCCGTAAAAACAAAGTTGGTAATGTAATATAATAAAATGAATGCTTCGTAATCGATTAAAGCAAGTAATGCATCATCATACTCGTGCCACCGAAGAATAGGGTGACGACACTTTAGATTCTTCATAATGTCTAATTTAACCGACTTCAAAAACGAGAAGATTATCAATTCGACTGTGTTTTTTGAAGTGAAACTTCTTTAGAATCGTTGTGATTTTAATGCAACCGGATGCAACGGAAAATCGACAGGTAAGAGACAGAAATACAAAAATGTGTAGGGTGAAGCCGGCAAAGAGTGAGACAGAAATATACATACTATTTTATTCATTCTTTTGTCGATTTACTGAAGTTTCACTTCTATCGTGTGTGAATCGCACACACACCTTTTTTTTGTTTTTGTTAAGTACCTTATATATTTTTATAGGGTAAACCGATTTTTATGGTTCTTCTTTATTTGAAAGCTAGTGGCTTCTTGTTTGGTTCCATTTTAATTTGGCCTGGCTCTGACAATTTGACGGCGTTTATGTTTTTTTTTAATAATAATTATTTATTTAACTCAAAATGTTTCATTAAACTTTCAAGCATAATATTGAATTAAGTACGCACTGTATATATTAAGACAATTTATCTAATTTTTCCTTGTTTCTATAAAAGGCACATTTAAAAAAAGTTCTGTATGAAATTACAAATTTGACGTAATTATATTATTTCGCAAACATAATAAACTATTAGGACTATGTATTCAATTGGTAATGAAACTTGTGACGTTGTGAAAAAATATTTGCTTACGATGAATTAGCCACAACATTAATTATTTACCAGGAAAATTGTTGAAGCAACAAAATCAAACAATTAAGTGTTTATGCTATGCTCTTCTCACCTTTTACAATAAAGGCAAAAAACAGCACAACTTTATACAATGCACACACGCACACACATACACACACTTGTTTAAATAACACACTGTTGTAACATCATCATCCCCATATATGTTCCCTCTGCAAGGACATGCGCCTTCTTTGAAGGTTCATGTGATAATCCACCACGCTGGCTATGTGCGGGTTGGCAGATGTCACAAGTTTATACCAGACTTGTAACATGCAGATAAATTGTGAATCAATTTATTTCCGATCCGGTCTCGAACCCACGACGTTTCGATTTAATCAATTGAACTCCTAGGTACTAACCTCTTAGCCGCCACTGCTTTATTACTGTTATGATATCTATATTCTAATTTTAATTTCTCTCCCGCCATAGCCATGAAAATTGGAAAACACCATATATCGTTCGGTATTATCGTTCATCATGGCCGCCGTACCACTCCAGTAAATGGACCGGGAGCTAGCGGCTAATGGCGCTGAGGCGTCGACACACAATTGCCCATAAACAACTAGATTGGATTCCCCATACGCGGCCGCTACCATTATTCTGCCCTATTATATTAACACGACCCATAGACACGTGCGATTTAAAATGGCGCTATCTTATAACGAGATACAGACACTGATAAATTCACTCAAATCTCTACAATATAAATATGCTATTTAAACAATGGGATATGAACGAAATTGCTGTTTGTTTGAAATTCAAACTGATCAGGACCTGCATCAAAGAGGGATGTGTCTGAAAAGTTTCTTACAGAAAGTCAGAACTTGGCAGTAAAGCAACAGAAGCCGTACGTAGATGACTAAGGGAGATGTTCTTCTCTCAATTTACAATATATAATTCTTTAAATTCAACCACTTGATGCGTTTCATAATATGATTCTTGTTAAAACTAATACATAATTTCTCGCGATTACGTAGTACTAAAACTAACCAACATATTATTTTGGTGTAATCCTACTAATATTATAAATGCAAAAGTTTGTAAGGATGTGTGTGTGTTTGTTGCTTTTTCACGCAAAAACTACTCAATCGATTGCACTGAAATTTGGTACGTAGACAGCTGGACAACTGGAATAACATATAGGCAACTTTTTCTTCCGATATTCCTACGGGATACCGACTTACGCGGGTGAAACCGCGGGGCGCAGCTAGTGGAAAATAAATGTGGACTTTTATTTGAATTAATTCAATAGAACTTCTTCATTAATATTTTCGATTTTTCATAATAACGTAGAACCACGACCATTTCATCATAACGTAGATTTCGATTACATTCAAGTAATAACCCAAGTACCCAAGTATACGAAATCATTAGACTATTTTTATATATACGGCTAAGTTTATGTAGGTAAAATAAAATAAAAAATAAATTAATCCCCCCCCGCAGAGATACAGCCAACAGGATTTTTGGAACCATCCACACCTGCCAAGTTTTTGTTTTGATTGTGACCTTCTAACTGCCTTCTAACCCTTGGAGCTCTTTGCAATGTAGTGCAATTATCAAAGTTGTGAGCCGTGAAATTAGATTGTCAGCAGTTAAATGACTTTGTGAACTTGTCAAATACTAATAAAATAATTTTTACGATCCAGCTTGTCGTGGCTCTTTACGGCTATAACCGTAAAGCTATTTTTCGAAACGAACTTTCATAGATGTATTAATGAGAACTCATTTTATTTTTAACTTTCATATAGTCCGTTCCACTGGAAAATTCATTTCTATTTTTGAAGAGGAACGCAAATAAGGTTGGTAGGCATTTCTTTTTTCACTTAGCCAAATGCAAATTGGTATATAAATTGTATAAGGAACGGGAATATAGGGCACGATTATACATGACATGAATCTCAATAACTTGCTTAAACATGTAATAGCTTAATATAACAATATAATTCGTTTATGATTTATAAAATGATCGTCTAAAACACATAATGTCATATATAAATACTGTTTCTATACCATATCTGCTGAAAATGTTAAAACTGTGTTATGACGATTCAAAAGTGCTTCTATAGGAAGTCTTATTCAACATTTTATATGTTTGAGTTGAGTTTGAGTATCACACATTACGTTCTTTCGATATTCATACATATTACGTCTTGAGAATAGGTAACTATTTATAAATGAATCATTCATCATTCTAAAATATCGTTATATATTTTAATCAATTGACATAAAGATTAATATTGCTTCATTTCGTATTACCGAATAACCTTCTCGTCACGTCATAATTTAAACACGTAATCCATATTTTATCACCAAGAATATCTTAGCGATCATTATTTCGTTTAGAAAGAGTTTCTTTGAAAATCGAGGCAAGACTTGTCCAAAAGATCAGCTAAGTATTGAACTCGGCATTCAGATCTGGGATTTACGGAGAAACTTGAGAAAATATTGCGAAGTTTTAAGCTTTTGACGGCCTAATTGGCACAAGGAACAGCTTCTTTCAATTCTGCCTTAAGATCACTAGTTGAAGATTTAATTAGTAACGAAATAATATATTTCTGCTATCACAGTACCAAAAAACTGGAACGCATTCAAAATGTTAGAATTAGATCGAATTTCAATGGTATCACGGGGGAGGATCCAGATAGCAAATATAAAATAATCATAAAAATTCGAAACACCTGATATGGAACACCAAGAGCTGGACTCTTGTGTAGCTGGTACACTATAACATGTCTAGAAATGAGTTCTTAGCAAAATTTGTTCAGTCTGATGTTCAAATTCTGTTGACTTATAATAATCAAATTCTGGAACATTCGATATTGAAATCAACGATATCTGCGGATATTCGAGAAGAAAAAAATTCTTACTCTAGTTTGGTCATGTTTATGAGTATATGCGAATGAAATCGCTGGCACCAGACAGTTTATAATATTCAGCTTATATGATAGGTCATCGTCACATGGGAATGAAAAAGTATTTTACGCCATTTAACAAAAGTAATATGAAAACATATATTACGCTTTACATTTTCGTGTGAAATGTCAACATTATAAATATTTCTCATTGTGTTTGTTGATTGAGCCATATTAATAGAACTTCGTTTAACAATAGTAATAATGAACGTACGAAATTACTTTGTGTTGAATATTGTTTTAAGTTGAAATCCTAAGTGATATATACACAACGGAGACGTGTATTTACATTATATTATATTTTACGCCTCGCTGCTTCATTAAAGGGTGTGTTTATTGAAACTTTCCGCCCGTGGTTTGCTGGTACGTATTCGAGGAATGCCTATTGGAATGAGAGTTTTCACTGCGTTTTCAAAGTCAGTATATGTCACTCTCTAGCCTCATACCACTATATCTAATAATCTCCTTTGATACGATTTGACCGATTTAGTTTTTATTAATTTTTGACACACATTTTTAAGCATTTCATCAAATTCTTCGAAATTGTTCAATAAATCAGTTTCTTCAATAAAAATACGATTAAAAATACCCAAGCAATGTTTGATTGAAATTTATTGCGATAGAATTCATTGTTTGCCTATCAATACTCTGGTCTTGTTGGTTGTTAAACCTTTTAACATTTATTCCAATACAATGCTCTTTATATCTCGTCAGACTAACTAATAAAACAGCAAATTAAATGGAAAACATTAACCCAACGCTTTATTAACGCTTTCGATTAAAACTTTTAGTGTTGTGGGTTGAGCTACCCTAATTATCTGGTTTAGGCCATTTGCTAGCATTATCATTAATCTTGCGCTAGGAAAATAAACAAAACAAATTAGATTATTACTAAACCAAAATGTTTACTTACATAAAGACCATTTGAATATCATACAAATTATGTAGGTATTATAGGCGGTAGTTAGGTGATTCTAGAATGGAACCGAGGTTCTGGATTCGATTTCGGTGGCGACTAAGAAGAAGACATATCTTAGTCTAGCAGAACACACAATGCCTATGAGTTATCACCTACTTCTACGAAAGAAAATCGCTCGAAACATTAAGTATGTCTTATAACGCTTCTGTCACACGCAGCACAAGGCCACTATGTAATGGGCTACTGGTGGCCCGTATCCTTTTCCTTACCCTTCTCCTCCACATAAAGGGAGAGTCCTTTATTCCCTTCATCATTTTTTCTTTATTATATACTAAGGTCTCATCAATTGGCCTTATATATCTGCAAATGTTCATGGGCGGTACTAGTGCTTACTGTCAGGCAACCAACCTGCTCCATTGCCAACTATGACAAAAGAGTTTGGTTGATAAAATAAACATAATTGAACGCTAAGTATATAATCGTAATAGGTGCAATGCAGTGCAAAATTGCTTTCTAAAGTCAATATACTTGTCTTAAGTCTAGGATAGATCCATCTTCATTAGAAACACAATTAATTTTAAACTGATGCTCATACATACCCTATATACATACCTATGAACAATAAAACCGAATGTGTCCAAGTTCACCAATGTTTAAATAAGACTTAAACAATAACCTAATCAATGCTATACATGGTTTACGTATATTTGCATCACAATAACCTTTACAGTTAGCACCGCAAAATTCAACAAATAAATTTGATAATCGTTTACATACCGCAGCCCTCAAATTCAGTTCACGTCCGAACTAGTCCGGTCTATTACTCAAATTTAAAACGCAAAAGGGGCACAGATCTCCGATCTAATGAAATGAAACAGGGGCTAGTTGGCATTGTGCCAACTTCCAGTGCCTTTGAAACTAGATTCAGCTGCGCATTCTCGTTACGCAACTCGGGCTATTTGAATGTACCAGCTCCTTCACTATGCCACTAATTTTCAGTAATTCATCTATAGTATTGCTATTGTGGATCGCTTAGTGCTCATTGACTGTGTATTGCGTGGTTAGTGTTTATTGGACGTTTAAATAATTATCGAAAAATTAAATTCATTTTACATAACATGACCGCAATGCCATTTTCATAACTCGCATCTTTATTTACAATACAATAATGAGGCAATAGAGACTGACTCGAACGATATCATTAGGTATATTTCTATTTCTGAACCTGAAATCGATTCTAAGTGATATCGGGACTTTATAACTAACTATAATAATAAATAACTTAAGACGCAGTAGTTGGATATATGTTTTTTCGTTATTATACCTCCATACACAGCAAAACAATAAATAAAATTGAACCTTAATAACAATGCTATAATTTATCAAAATAGCAAAAGATCAAATAAAGTACTGAGAGATAATGGGTATTTCTATATTAGATATAGACAATACTGGACTATGAACAATATAATACGATTACGACTTAGGTACAAGTTTTCATTTGACTAGTTTGTAGCTCTATCATTTGTTGTCTTTTGTGTTTCTTAACACTTATCTAAAACGATAAATATATACCGAATTAAATTGATGTTATGAGATTACTTTGTGAATGGAAAATAGTATAAAAAGTATTCTGAAATTAAAACAACTGCAAAAATTAAAAAAAAAATATTCATAATAATATTAACTATTATCCGAATCATTTTCTTTTTGTCTATAATGATTACTCACATCGAAAGTAAAGATTATTAAGCTTTCTCTAACAAACAATAGAAGTTCCGACGAATTATTTCGCGAATTTATCTTACGGGATATCGCAGTCCTATTTTCACTCCTTTACCCTAGAGAGTAATTTTCGTACTAACATACAATAAAGGAATGTCATTATATTATATTGAAACGAGCTTATTCGAATTTTCATTACTGTGAATTTACTAGCCTACAGGTATCATAAAGCCACTTTTTGTTATTGCTATTGTTATATGTATAATTATTATGTTTTTACTATGTCCAAAATTATGTTGGGTATTTCTTTTCCATTTTTGCGACAAGCCTAGATTTTTCTGATTTAGGCTTCCCAATTACTACATAGAACAAAACAAAGTCGCTTTCTCTGTCCCTATGTATGGTTAAATCTTTAAAACTACGAAACGGATTTGATGGTTTTTTTTAATAGATAGAGCCATTTAAGAGGAAAGTTTATATGTATAATAATATCTATTAACCTACTCCGAATTAAAGGGTACGAAGCCGCAGGCAAAAGCTAGTATCTAATAAAGTAACGGTCGGTATGAATAATGCTTACTGAGCTTTAAATTTAAGATACCTGTAGAATACTATGTGCGCGCTATAAGTATGTTATTAAATTAATAAAATTTTCGTTTACAAATAAAGTATGTGGAAAGTTAGATAGGTATATATCCTATGAAGTATTTAATGGTAGACCAACTAATAAAAAAATATCTGTTTAATATAACACACAATCTACTTAACATACACAAATAAATATAGATCTCAAATAACATATCGCAAAAAGTAAAAAAAAAAAAACGATTTTAACCTAATGAATTATATTATCTATGTTATACAGCGAAAATTTACACAAACCCATTTCTAATTGCCTAACATCTCAATCCATTACCTAATGAGAAAATCTTAAACTATTAAAGAAATTCACTTGGGAATCTAGAATTACAACGCGGCGAGTTCGTCAACCAGACAATAATTTCGTCCAATGTCACCTTACTTTACAAAATCTTTGAATTTTGCGACGAACTGTATGCAGTGCTGTTGAAATAACAATGAATCAATAGAAAGCAATCTAAGACTAGGCACATTTTGATATGTTTGAGCAACGTAAAGACTCAAAATTATAAGAAAAGAAGTTATTTACATAATCATTTAGAAATTAGAGATTAACGGATTTAAACACGATTAATTCCTAATAAATCCTCCGGAATAAATCGCGTTTTTATTCTTCACAAAACAATTAAATTAACATTGTTACAATACATCGTGGTTGTAGATATTAAGATAAGGTGAAACGTAAAATATGAAACACTTTGGCTGAGTTTAGAATTAACGTAATGATTTGTTTTTTAAATAAAACGGACACTGTCATTTAAAGATTTCGTGCTGTTTATTAACGCTTCTTTTTCTACTACCTTTCTACCTTAAAATCACAGATCGAATAGATAGTAATGAACAACGAAAAAAAATTGAAAACTAAATGGTTTGTGCAAACTAATTCACTATATTTACACACAAAACATTATATATCTCAGTCACATAGGTTACAGGTTTCTTTTATTTTATTCTGGGTCAACCGGGGAGTATCCGAGGCGGGGGAGTATTTCATAAAACGTTATCACGTTTCGTATAATGTGGGAAATTGGGAAGCTGTTATGTCACTAGTTCTCCCACATGCCTTAACACAAATGTTACACGATAAAGTAATACGTTATCCTTGTTTTCGTATAATTTACAATTTTCTGTAAACCACTTTTCCTCTTCAAACATTACCCTTTTCAAAATGGTATTAAATCCCAATGAATGTTTGTATTTACCATTTTAATATGCCCTTATTAATTCTATACACAAAATTATACACATGAAATAAAATATCCGATTTAAAGATTAAAAGGAACAATGGGTTAGGCCTGCAAAATGTCAACCAATGGGCGTCTGCTTTGTGCCGTTGAAGCTAAAACAATGAATCAATACAAAGCAATCTACGACTACGCTTGTGATCAAACGACATTTCTTTCTGCAGAAGGGCAGGCTGCTAAAAACAGAAGTTGAAAAGCGATTTACGTAATATACAATTTAGTTTAAGCGTAGTCGTGAAAATTCAGTAGTTCAAGATCCTCTGCATATATTTGAAGATATAACAGAAGATATAATACAATAAATTATTAAGTATGCATATATGAACAAATTAAATACGTATTTATTATAATTGAGCTGCGGAATACACTTTTATTTATCATATCCAAAAATATACCATTCACATCCTAATGTTTAGTGTTGACAGACATCACTTCTTTATTATATGATAAACGTACGAAGCAATACAATAAGTTATAACATAAATATCTAACGCTGTGTGTTTATATACCTTTAATATGTAGTTTCTCGAAAGACACACAGCAAGAAAACACACAGCGAAATCGATTTTGCCAAATGATTTTAGACTCCATCGTCACATGTTTATGTATAAACATGGAAAAAATTGCAAGTTCGAAAGAATTCACACAAACAAGTTACACAAAACACAGTTGAAAGCTTCCGATTATTTCTTTGAAGAACCCATACAAAGACGGAGGCATTCAGCTGTTACAATTCAGTTTTTTCGCTATCCATAGAGCTTCAATCGAGTGCTAACTAAATGTAATGAAACGATGAAAACCAATAGTTGGTGTGCATTCGTATGGAAATATCTTGAAAGCAATTTGAACAATAGGAAAATGAGAACACGCAATTGATAAAATTTTAAAGCGTATCACTACAGTTATTATGTAAGAATTTTATATTATTTATTATTATTACTTGTATTCTATTATACATAACTTTCGGTTCGGTTTACTTATATAGATCGATTTTTCAATCTTTGGTAAAAATTGATTCTGTGAATATTGTATTATATATTTCATATAGTTGTGTAATACTTTATTGGAAGGATTAGCTTTAACCAAAAATTGAAAAATCGGCCCTGAATAATAATTTCACATTCTATTATTGAACATCCAATGAATTATATAATAATGAATAACCACAAGCTTCTTAAAAAGGTCAACTTGAACTACTAAAACCGTATCAAAAAAGACAATAAATACACTTGGTTACCATAATATTATCATACTCCAATAAAAAAGTCGAGTGCTTCGAGAGAAAACAATATATAAGAAAATCAAATATTGTCAAATATATTTGCGCCGAATTTACTTTGTTTTAGCTATCTATAAAAGGAATATATTTCAAATAATTCTAGATTTATAAAGCGAATCGAAAGTAATACATATTCATGAGAGTCAGCCCTTGCCAACTACTGTCAAAATTGGTCTGGTAAAAAGATTCCTTCAAATATACTATCCACTTTATCTTCAATAATAAAAGTATTTATTTAAATATTGCACATTGCGTAGATTGATCTGACTGATAAAAAGGAAGTCTTTTAGATTATTTTCGTGCACTAAAACTAGATTGATTGATTTAAATAAAATTAAAGAATAAGAAAAAGCCGATCATGGGGCGATATTCGAACCTGCGAACCCATTGTGATCAGGGGTGAGCACTTGTTCAGACTTCACCGCGCTTTTGAAGGCGGAAGACGCAGGTTTAGATCCCGTCTAATGATGGATTTTTTTCTATTCTTAAAAATATTTATAACATTCATAAAGAATACCAATATAGATCGAAACTAAATATGAAGATTTAATGTCGTGCCTGTTGTGCTTCAATAAGGATAAACGAATAACTTATCCTTATTCATATTATGACGAAAGTGTTATATTTTTTTGTTTGAACGCGCTCTTGCATTATAAAGTAATATTAGCCTAAATATAGATTAATATAGAGCATTATGGCACCAGTAACCACTTAGATAAATGACTCTCTGTTAACGTTTTGTAGAATAGAATGAGCATGTATCGAATTGATATAACGTGATACGTCACGTGATCGCGCGTAACGACTTTGGAGGGAGAAGGAATAAATTAGAAGAGAAGTGTCATTATTTTTTTATTCGATCAAACGGAGAGTGAAGATGCTTAAGTGCCATACAAATGGTAAGACAAGTGGCACTTTTGAGAACAGAAAACGTTTGCGAAGTTGCTGTACATTTGACAAACAATCTATTAGCCTTCACGCTAAATGTTAGCGTTTTGTAGAATAGTGTTGCGTTGCGTATTTAACTGCGTAACTGCTCGACCAATTTGGTCATTTTTTTTTTATGTTTTTGTTAAGGCACAAGGAAGGTTCATGGTGATAGAGAGAAAAGATACCAAGGGTGCAGCCGGGGCGGACCGCTAGTTATAATAATACGTTTTGTGAAAATGCTTGTCTTTTTTCACAACGCCACGCAGCAATATGATTTTATGATTAGACTCTTTGACTACGCCGACGAAAGCTATATTACAAAATGCAAAGAGATATTTAACCGTATTTTATAAGTATTATGAATAAAAATACATAATCCCACCCAGACATCTTAATAGAAAAACTGCTGAAAACTTAGCAAGTGCCCTTTAATTACTTTCTTGAACTCAAAGCCGCTTAACACAAGATATTAATTTATCTACAAGCTACACTTAGACTGAGCAATTACGAATAGAAGTACTGATTCAATTACAATCTATACTAATTATATGAAGCTGAAATTGCTGAAATTTGCACTAGTAGTAAAATATTTTTCATACGTCATGTACCCAGATTCATACAAGTAAGAACTCACTGGTAAAATAAACAAAATTCGATGGTCAAACTCACGACATTGGGATTCGAAGTTACGGGCCAATATCAGCTGCTGTGAACTGTAGCAGCTGCATATTGGCAGTGATATTTATGTTTCCCTCGTCGATGTATGAAACAGTCATAAAAAATTATAAAAAGTATATTATCAGGGAGTACTTTATAATTCGTTTTAATAAATTCGTGTGATACTATTCATATGTTTAGTACTACTTAATTAACTAAAACACAAAAATAGTGAATAAAGTTATAAATAAGTGTTGGCAGTAGTTGTAGTAATAGTAGTACCAAATCTACTAAATACGTCCATACTGCGATGTGGTGGAGTACACAATTGTATATTCCATCTATACATGCATTCCCGGAGAAATATCACATAATTGTGTTGTGAAGTCACAAGAAATTATAATTTAGTTTTGATGAATAAAAGATGCAAGTAAATAGTAGGTGTTTTAATAAATAACGTAGAACTTTCTTAATCTGATTTAAAACTTAATTGAACCTACTAAATAAATAAGATTAGGTATATAGTATGTTATAATACCTTTTCTTTATTTTTTACAGTGGTGAATTTTTCATAGATACCCACGGCCCCGCGGAAAGCGGACGTGGGTTATGTCGGATTCCTAACAACAAACTCACTGTGTTCCGTCGAACCGCTAGCCTCTTCGAAGATGCTAGTTAGAATTCGTGTCAGATGTTATAATATCTATGTGATTTATTTAAACGCATATAAGATGAATATGACTAAATACTAGAGATAATAAATAAATATGCACAAATAGAGAAGAAAATTTGTAAGTAAAATTTAATGTTTACTCGCTTCAGCAAGGAAAATGGAACAAAAAGCGCAATTAGTTGGCGAAAACGTTTAAATATTTAATTTCGTACCCATCCTTTGAAACTCCGTAGTAACAACTCGCAGTTTCACTAAGTGCAATAAGTTTTATTTCTATTAATAAGATGGAGATGTAGAAATAAGCTCGATTTTCATAAAATAGTGGATAACGTAAAATTATTATATTTTTATTTTATTAATTAATTACATGTAAATGAAATTTAGCTACAAAATCCTCTTTTTATTTATAGCATTTCAAACAATCCCTACTAATATTATAAATTCGAAAGTAATTCAGATTCTTTTTCACTCCTAAAACAATTGATCGATTTGGATGAAGTTTGACACAAAGATATTTGAAGACCTGAGAAAAGACATAGTATAGTTTTTATACTGGCAATCTCACTCCATTTCTTTGACTACGCAGGGGAAATATCGGGGAGGAAAGCTAGTATAAATAAATTTATTCTGTAATGTATATAATACACCTAGCACAATAGAAAAATACACTTTTCATAAGTTTTTCTTTAGGGTCATCTAGGTTCTTTAGGAATGTTCTAATACATTTGACTGTGTACTATGAACACCTCTCACATAATATTATAATGAATAAGGAGTTACATATGTGTGAAGTTATATATTTTATTTAAAAACTAGTGGTCCTCCCCGGCTTCACCCGTGAGTTGTTTTTCTCTCTTTAAGAACCTTTCTTGTGTTTATCATTTTGCATCCTATAAATTTCCATCTAATATAAAACCTACTCTGAACAACAACAACAAATAAAAACCACCAATGTTTCTGATTTTCGATTTTCATAAAACAAGTTCTATAATAATGAGAAGCCTCTACTCGTCATGAGTAACGAACATTCGCATATTATGTTCCAGACATCTTGTTATATTCCGTCTTATTTTTTCATTATAAAATAAACTGAAAATATTTTTAATAAAACAATATCGCACTGCTACGTTATACAATGAAAACTTCTGTGAAATTCTCTACATTGTAGGACTATACGTGCCGCTGCCGGTACGCTGCGGGTCTTTAAAAATTTACCTTTACTTGGTGCGAAGTAGCTCGGTGGAACAATCTTATTTCAGTTAAGTAAAAAACTGTATTATTCAGTATTAACGTTGATGTATTAAGGCATTTGTTTCCTTTTATCCTACTTAATTATCTTTTTGCCATACATAATTAACCATTCTTCTAGGTAGATGGAAAGCATGTATATTATACTTTTCGAACGAAAAGATATATCTTCAAACAATTTCAAAAAAGGAGGAGTTTATCAATGCGACTGCACTTTGTGTCGCTATTATCTAAGAACTTTCTACTGGGTGAAGCGATCTTGATATATTTTTTTTATTATTTGAAAGCTGGTGCCCCCCATGTTGGCTCCTTTAAAATTTTATCTTACTCCAACAATTTTGAAGGTGGTTTAGTTTTTTTTTAAACATAGTTATCTTATCGTGAAACAAAACATATTCATTTGTGGTAATGTAATATCTCTCTATCCATATCTAAACTATGCTTAGCAGTATGTCATCAAAATGAATAAAAGATAAACATGAAGCAGTCCTACTAGAGGATGAATTATACCAATATCACAAAGCTTCAGTAAGAAAGCTTGAAACAACAGAAAGGAATTAACAACCACTTAACGCTGCCATTGTCTCAAATAGAGCAAAATGTAACATAAAGAATGAACATCTTAAAAGAAATGTTGAAACCTTTAATTCATCCTTACAGGACAGTGTTAGTCTGACAGTGGTAAATTAAACACTATATACCAATATAATAAGATAGATATATTAAGATACATTATAAGAGATAACAACTAAAAAGCAAAGGAGAAGATTGCTTTTTCGCTATATACTTATAATTATGTACCTATATAAATTTGCTTGAAGATTCTGTAAGAAAGAAATATTTAACAAGACGAAGAAAACTTTTAGCGAGGGACTCTTTCACCAATGAGCTTTTTTCCGTTTATGTAATACTCAAGGCTATTCACAAAAAAAAAATTACAATTCAACCTTGACTATGATAAAATGAGCCAACAATATAACGAATATTCGAGAACAAATCATTTCACAACATCACAACATTTACGATTCAATCCATGCAATTGTGGTTCCGCATATCCTTAAGCGGTTTCTTTAAGGCTTACCTGATCTCAGTTCGAAAGGCATGATATCAAGCGTGAAAAGCGCCCCTCCCCTGCAGTTGTCCCGGTCACAGATTTGTCCCTCCCCGTGTCATTCCAAATCTATTACATTCAATCACACACAAACACATTTGTATCGACACTTATATATCACTGGATAACCTTAGCTGTCAGAGGTTATGCAGCATGACGCACTAATTGTTCTCGATACGTCAAAAAAGGGTAACGGACGGTTTGACACAGCATCCGCGGCGGTGGCGGGGTCACTTCTGCCGTTGAAATGCGGCGCGCGCCGACAGCGCACCCCGTTGCCATGACGACGGTCCGGGCGATCCACCTCGTCCTCTATCGCATACAAAAACAAAAATAGCAAATTAATTGCGTAATCGTGTACCGTAAAATTTTCGAGCTAATAAGTAAATTCTGGCTCACTTTTGCGCTCCAACTTCAAAGGATGTTCGGGAGTTGCTATTTATATTCTAGTTAACTTGGAGTTTACATCTGATAAATAAAGTATGTATTTTGTGTGAGCGTTAAAAAGTTTGAAAATTCGATGTCAGAATATACAGTGGAACTTGAAAGGAGTCGCGTACGAGATACAAGGTCTCTTTGAAGCGTAATTGGATATTGCAGGCTTGATGCACTATGTCTGTCAGTGTAAAGCACACGTTTTAAGCTACACGAGATTTGGGAAGGATTGCCTTTCTTAACCGTATAACGTCTAAAATGCTTTTAGGGAAACTTAATATTAAAACTTTCCTAATTTATGTTACTCTAGGAACTACTACACAAGCCTTATCTCTACAATAATAGGGCGCCAGAGGCTTCATATCTGCTGTTATCTGTTTCTCCGTTATTCGAAGTTTAAGTCCTGGCCTACTTTTAATATTATCTTTTTCTAACAATGCAGCTCAAATAGGTTCATATGTTTTAAAATATATGTATACTAAAAACAGCAGTAATTTGTTTACCAAAAAATTTATAGTACGTTCTGTACTAGTTCAAAAGATTATAAGTTTTTTTCTTTGATAACTTTGTACGCTATTATATGACCAACCTTTTTCAACGCTACGATGAGCGTTGAATGTTCAGCTATACAAGGGACGGGCAACAATAAAACTTTTTTACAGTCAAAATCTAGTTCGTGCGAAGTTCTGCACAAAGCTAATAGTTTCAAAACTACAGGCTCTATTCAAATTTAGAACACGTAAAATTTCCATTTTTTCATATAATTTATGGACAACTAATTTTGACATTTCCTTTCTGTCGAAATTCGTACGTGCTGATCTCTTTTAAGAGCCAACGTGATATGAGGTATGTTTAATACACATCTGGAGAGTTCACTAGAGAAGACTAGACTATATATAAATGTACTAGACTATTATACTTATGAAGAGGAATGGCTGCTAACCTGCATAATATTATAATCATTTATAAAGCCAGCCTAATAATAATGCAAATTAGAAAGATCTAAGCCTTTCGTAAACCATTCTAAATTGTATTCATATTTTTAAACATTAAATCGCTTCTCTCGACATTTAGATTCTAGATCACTGTTTATATTTAAGGACCAAAGTTTAAGGCTTTTAAAAAGGAGAAAGAATATTTTTTTAGGTATAGATTAAAACTGCAAATGCTAGTTTGTCTGATGTTATGAAAATATAAATGTACAGCATTTAGTTTCATCACAACTCGTAGTTTAGAATAGCTCAGAAGCAGAACATAACACAGAAGCAGAACATAACTAATAAAATATTTTGAATGTGGGAGTCGATCACGCTTCGGCACGAATTGGGCGAGCTTGCCAGTACCAGTGAAAGGACCACCATACGTAGGCGTGAAATAGTAGCATACTACTGGGTTTCGTTCAGTGAGTCGGGGAGCAGAAGGTCCGCATCCTTTTTCCTTTCTCATAAATTTCCTTTTTTATAAAAATCACTAAGTAATTTTTGACGACCTTTTAATTCATGAGTAAACAACAAAACTTAACCATACAAGGAAACAAATTAATCACATTTATATTAATATGTATGTAAGATACAGTGTTTTATTAATTATTATTAAAATAGGAAGATATACTATTATTAACTATATTTAACTATATTTATATTTATAACTATATTTAAAACAACTACATATGGTTTTTAAAAGGAAAATGGTTGCTCGTGCGTGTGTGTGGTTTTATTTGCAGGTTCTCTGTGTAAAACCTTTTTGAAGAGATTTAGTGTTATTGCGTTATTTTGTCGATGTAAGCCTGGAAGATTTACATGTTGTTTGTATACAAAATAAATATACTGAAACTATTCAAATTTGCATATGGTTATAAAATTTTATCGAAATATACCATTAAATACATCTAGCTTATAATGGTATACTTATCTTTATTAATTTATTAATATCCAGAAAATATAACGTTAAGAAAAAAATATAAACGAACAAAAGAGGTCACTGTCTCTCCTTTATTTTATTCTGCACCCCGAGCAAGCGGTGTCTATAAAATAGGAGGCACTGTTTAATGAAACATTACGTTCTTGCTATTGGCACAGAATTTATAATTTACATAAAAATAATAATATTTCATACTATTATTCAATTTTAATTCTTATTTAGCGAAATAACAAAAGACGCCGTCTTTTGTTTCTATTGTCCTGTCAACATTGTTTCGTTCTGTATCTATAATTTGTCCAATATGCTTAAAAATGCTAGAAAAACCTGAACATATTATATTATTTGTAGGTTAATGTGAATAACCTAAATATCCGGAGGCTCGTTGAAATATAGCCAAATATTAAATGCAACGGATGCTGTGCTGGTTACCGAATATAATGGCTCAGATTCACCTTTATACTATGTAGAATGTATTCAGTGGCCGATATTGGTACTACCCAATACATATTCGATAATATGCAGAGTTTCATACGTTAAATTGCCTTCGGTCAGATTTAAAATGTGTTTATTATAAGGTTGCTGAAAAGGTACAGAAAACGATCTAAATGTAAAATTAACGATAGAATATGTCTGTCAATATATTTAACCAAACCGTTCTGTTTATCAGAAACTTTGAAATAAATCTCTCATATTACATTATCTTTGACCTAGATTTACATACTATAACTACTTCTGTTTATGAATTGAAGTCGTGTGTTGTTAAGTATGGGATGGATGCATTTCTCGTCTATTTCACTGATCCTTTTTCGTTGACAAATAAACAAGAGAGTTTAGTTTTTTTTTTATTTCTCTCGGGGATCTGTGCTGTGATAATTTTACTTCATTTGTAGTAATTAATAGTTTTACTAACTTGTTGCGAAATAAGCGCATTTATAGAATATAAAAACGCAGTTAATAACCTTAGTTAAAGGTGTATGTCTATTAATTTTGAATGTGTCTTGTTTATAAATAAGACATTTATACTCGTATATCCGATTAAAGAAATGTAATCTGTGTATAAGCCCACAGCCACCAATCGACATTCGAATTACACATCCTATAGCGGAGTTTATAATTTGGGAGCTTGTAAATTAAACTTTGCAGCAATTTGATAGTTTAAATTAGGTGTATTATCATTAGTCACCTTGCGGTTTTTGTCAACTGTCGAGCTACTTAAACCTTCTCTGATGACTATTATGATGGGAGTTACAGGATACGAGTTTATATTAAACCCTATGTTAATATCACAATAGTAATAAATAATTCATTTTGTAATTTTGTCTATTAATATTTGAGTAACATCGGTTCTTACTTGTTTTCTTCCCCTAAACTATATGTAATAGTTTCTGGGCTCAATTAAAATAATCACAATAGTTTAATGATTACCATTATATTGCAAATGTTTCTTTTCAAAGATTATAATTGTATTCTAAAAGTTACGAAGAAATGATTTATAAGTCAAATACCTACACTGGCTTGAATCAAGCATTTAATAGTAATATCATCGTATCCGAGGCAATGAAGATGTAAAAAAAAAATTATAGAAATAAAGTGACTTTTGAAATCCATTAGGTACAGATTCCGTAGCTTCCAATTCCTTCAATTTCTTAATGAAATCAAATATAGTAGTAGACAGCGAATATTCGTTTTATATTTGAATCTTGGAACTTAGAATCGAGACATTAATTAAACATTGGTTGTGGTAACGTCAAAGGTAAGTAACCTAACACAAGAGTGAACTCACTACATTTATTGAATATTGAACTTACTTGACTTAAACTCAGGTATAGGGTGTTTAGTCATATATAATTTATTGAAACATGAGTGAAGATTTCACTGTTACTGGCGTGTTATTTGAGTTTCCAACCAAAAGGATTGAAAACTTGTGGTAGATAAATATTAATATGGTTTGTATTAATTTTTACGAGTTTATCCGCAAATTATTAGTTTGCCATAGTTTATATGATTCATGGAGGTGTATGTAAGACGCCTAATTGACTATCGGGACACAACACTCTGTCAATACATTGAGATCTATCTGAGTAAAGATTTATTATTTATTATTATTTTAATTTTACACAGCTCCATTTAATTTTTAGAAAATATATGCACGTTTGTATTGAAACCATCTCTTAGTAACCGCAAATGGCTCAAACTGTGAAACACATTTCTATTTACTGAAACGTCTTTCTTAACAAATATTTAGTAAATAAACTGGATAGCCATATCCTAATGGATATGGCAACATGGATGTAAAGAATAATGAAATAACGGTTAAAATGGTCGAAGTTAAATTCTGAAGATATTATGTTATATAAATATCGAAGTAATAATATCATAGTCTTATTTTTTATGCCATAAGCAGGCAACTGAGCTGATGGTTCGCCTATAGGTAAGCGATCACCACCGACCATGAGCATTCGCAGAGGTAGTGAGAATGCGCTTTTAAAGGGAATGAAATAAGGAAAGAATTGACGACTGGAAAGAAGCAATGGACTGGGAAGGGTAAGGAAAAAGAAACGGTCCCCGGCTCTGGCAAAGATTTTATTTCAACCATGCACCATTTAGTGTTACTCAAATCTAGAACATTACAATAACAATTTCAGAATGAAAAACAGAAAGAGATAAAGCCCATTCATTGACGTCTTTTTCTGTTCAGTTATATTACAAAGTATAAAGACATAAAAGATTAGCTAACTACGAAAAAAAGGTATACTAAAATGTGATCGGAGGCCCATATCCTTTTCCTTACCCTTCCCAGTCCTTTCCTTTATTCCTATCGCCAATCCTTTCTTAATCCCTTCCCGAAAAGTCGGCAATCCATTTGTAGAGGCGTAAGGTCTGCAATGAACCTTATGCCACTCCAAATGTTCATGGGCGGTGGTAGCGCTTACCATCAGGCTTCCCACCAGCTCCATTGCCGACTGTATCATAAAAAAAAAGAAAAAAAAATTTAGACATCCAAAGTAGAGATATAACTGATTTCGATGAAATTTGGTATAACGATAGTTTGTAACTCTAGAAAGGAGTTTTTAGAGCGGAAATTCCACGGATATGGAAAATGTGCGGTAAAAACCCCAGTGATGTCCGTTTTCGTATGTTTATGCGAGCGAAGCCACGGTCAGAAAGCTACTAGTTAATACATATTCCTTTTACATAAATTACTGGTAAGGCAAATTGTTGCTTTCCCCTCAAGGTTATTTCACTAACTTTCTTTACGTAGGTTATAACAAACTTTTTTAATAAAAACCTTTTTATGAAACTTTGCTCAATATTCTAGTAGCATCTTGATTCCACATAGATTTGATTAATTCAATCCAAATTGATCTGAATTGAACATAATTATAAGTCCAAGCAGGTTTCAGAATTAAAAAAGAATTTTCCATGAATTTTCAGTCTATATTTTCTTTTCTCTCAACTTGATCTCCGTTTTCATTTGATTATTTTAGTTAGGCTATCGAAATTATTCAATATAATATAACACATCTCCAGAAACAATACAATATTTTATATTGAAACTAGCTTTTTATCACGGCTTTGTCCGCGTAGTCAAAGGCAATTCCTATTGAAATGAGAAGTTGCAACATAGTAAAAGGTACTAAATAAGGTAACTAGCTCCAGACAGGATATTATAGTGTGTAAATTATTTCGTTGCGCACAACATTTACAAACTATCGTTTTATAACTTACTAATATATTACATAATATAGGTATTAGGGACTATAGTTTCGTTATCTGTGGTATGGTAGTGGACTAGAATTTAGTTACGAACCCTGCAAGCACTTGAATCAAATAAAATTCTCGACAGGAACGGACCCTAGAATGCTTTATTCCTAGAAAAGCTGCTACCGATAGATTTCGAACAACTATTGATTTCAAGATTGTCTAGCCTCGTTCCTATTCACGGGGCGTCTTACATCGTCCCAGACTTGAAAAGTATAGTTTGTGGAGTGTGTTTCATCGGAAACATTCGGGGAATTGAAGTAATAAAACGGAACGAAATTTATTTCTACATGGCATAAGTGTGTGATCACATTTTAGTGAAAATATATGTTTGAAGTTCAATAGAGTTCGTCTGTAGCTTTTGTTCAGTTTCATTGTATAAATATCACGTAGATTGTGATATTTATTTTAGTATTCATGTTTGTATGCGATAGATTTATTTGGTTGTGATTCCGGAGCTAATCCTCAGTAGACCATAGTAACAAAATATTGCTTTATTTACCTAGGTCCTAGTGCATGCAATACATTAGTCTTTCTTTTTTAATGTGCCGTAAATTATAAACTACGTGAGCAAAAGCGTGTTTTAACTGACTTCCAAAAACGGAAAGGAGGATGTTTTATGTTCGTCTGTTTGCATTTTTTTATAATGTTATAAAGTAAATATATTGAGTGAGTGCGTCTATTGAACTCCTTTGATTAAATAGGGTATCTTAGCTCCAGGAATCCATAGTAAAACTGAGAGTCAGCATATAAACCAGTTTATGTGATTTTGTTTACTTTTACCGCATTATAATCATTAGCAGCCAAAACCTAGACACGGGATAAAGCTAAACTTCAACATTCGCTTTGAATGTTTATTCTTTAAGTGGACGTATAAAACTTTTACAGTTCCACTAAGTCCTTATCAAGTTTGAAGATTGCTCAGGAAATTAACTGTGCTTGAGGAAAGTTTGTTGTTTCGAAAAGTATATTACAGGACCTTTTTGGATGTAAGAATACCTCTATCAACCAATATCATTGGAAATTTTTTCTTTCATAGGAAAACTGCGTTTACGCACATGAGGGGCCTCTGATGAAAAGTCGAAGCCAAGTCCGGGTTATGTAAGTCATGCTACCTAAAGAGCAATTGCTTATTGACTAGTCTCTAATATTATGTACGATACTCTATCTACGATACTCTCTAATATTATGAACTAGTGCAGTTACGTCCCCAATCCATCATTTATGCGCCCCTGCGTATAGTATACGTTTTCATTATCATAATAGTGTCCATAACATTATTAGTATTTTATAATATAACTTTATCAGATTCCAATTATTATCAATAAAAAGAAATAAAGGTAGATGAAACATGATTATTAGGTATGACGATACTCTATTGTATACCGAATAAAACATAAATTAATATTATTGGTGAACCGTATTATTTAAAGTTTAAACATTCAACCAATTACACTTTACTAGCGAAATAAAAAACTAGAATATTTACAAAATTGAAATTGGCCAAAAACGCGCGCCTTTGTAAGAGACGAGCAATGTTTTTTTAATCGCTAAACTAATAATTAGGAGATAAAATGACAAAATAGCGCAACAACAACTTTGCTCCCATTTCTATAAGGCGTACTTTTTTTGTCAATAAATAATTAATTATTATCCTACGTTACAATTTATGTTTAAAAGAAACATATATGTATAAGTTTAATTTTTAAATTGTAGTTTTGGATTTAAGTTGTCTTTTATAAAATAAGTAAGTAATACAAGCAATTACATCAGCAACGCAGCTCATGGCATTTCGTTTATTATAATATTCTGAGAATGTTACTATAAATATTGTAAAGCTCAGAATGGAAAAATAAAATTGCAATTGCACGCGAAACTAATGCTCGTACGGAGACCTCGTAAATAACTGTTTTAAAGTATACTGATGCATTGTTTCTTTGCAAACGTACGACAAACCCCTCAGCGATGAACTATAGTTTTATATGTGGGTATTTAATAACCATCCTTATTCCTTAGGACATACGGATTATACTCTCGTATATAACGGTTATTGTACAAAGGTTTCTTACAACAATTGGATACAGACATTGCTGAGTTATTTATGGTTGTTATTATTCTATTGTTATATTAATTAGAACTTACAAATTTCAAGCACTCTTCAAAAAAACCCCGGAAGTAACAGGTTATTGGCCAAGTTGTGAATATAAAAAGCGGAAATATTAACAAAAAGGTTGTTTTCACTGAAATTAAGGGTTTAAAGATATTTTGTACCAGTATTCAATACTGTACGAACTTGAATATGGTCTACTTATCTTTTACAAAAGTACACTGCAACGAATGAACTTCATTGATTATTATAGTACAATTTTCAAATTCATAAACAGAAATTCTATAACCAAATATTTTAGAATGCATTTAAATTACATTTTCTTTGTCATTTTTATTCACAATCAATAATTCATATTATAATAGCTTTTCAGTTATTTGTTAATCAATAGTTCTTATTTTAAGAGCTTTTTAGTTATTTGTTAGAATCTATATATAATTATTGCTTATTGTCAACTCATTGCGTGACACGAGCCTAAAGATGGCTTCTGTGACACCTCAGTTCACACACCATGCTGTGGTATTGAGACACGCACTCGGACGATTTTTTTCGTAGATTTATAACTTCTCTTCATGTAAAGCCTACTAGATGCACGATTTTTTGAGTAAAGCAGACGCTCTGTACCGACACCGACATCCGCTTAGTTATTTTTTTTGTAATTGGGAATAAAACTTGCGTCACCTTATAGTAAGTGATGAGCGATGTTCTACAACAATTATTTGACTCTTTGAATCGCAAAGAGCCTATTTAAGTATGTAACCGCTCGTCCAGCCAGGATTGACCCAGGATCAAACAAAAAGATGTGAACTCCATACGTAAATATACTTTTTATAATATTGCCTCTGGGGCACGTACATAACATTTAAATCATAACCTCATACACGCCACATTGGAAACGAATCGTATATTTAATCATGATTTGATACTAACATTTTATCTTATCTCATAAATATCTTGAAGATTCATTACTTACGTAACAATAATTACGGATATTTGCCTAGTTCTTTCAAACACCAAGTGTTGTTTTAACAAAGTGCAATTTCACCTGGTAGATATGGGCATATAAATCGAAACGTTCCCATGTGTAAGACTAAATTCTATTGATAAATATTTACTCCACAATAGACGACAGGGATGGATCTTTTTCAATGTATCTGCAATTCTAAGGAATTCCCTTTTGACCTCACCGGTCTACACTTTGTATGAATGAGGGTTACTGACAATATGGCGGCCAGGTAGATATATTTAAGTGATATTATTACACCCTTGGTCATCTGGGGAATTATTGGCTAAACATTCAGTTATTTCGGGATAGCGTGATTGAATTAGTAGTTTTATCAATGCCTGTTTCACCTACATTTCAAATCATATAACTAATAGGTAGTCCACTAACATTCATTCTTAATTGGTAATTGCGGAATACGGATGAATTAGATCACCAATGAATACAATAATATATACCAATACTTATCCCTATTCACTTAGCATTGCGGGTTGAGAACTGAGGTGATATTACAATCTTAAGAATATGGTACGACCTGGTTATAACTATAATATAGTACCTATAGTATTATGTATATACTATAACTAACCTTCCGCTCGCAGCTTCGCCCGCGTAGCCAAAGGAAAGAAATGTTTTAGTTGAATTACATATTGTTTGAAATTTAACAATTTTTTGTAAACACATAGGTAATATGAAAAATATCCAAGATCGTTTGATGATGAAAAGACAGATGTATTTTGTTAGTTTTAAAACAATTAGTGGTACTATTACTATTAATATTACTTAATATTTAATAGAAGGTACAGGAAAGTAATGCATCTGATCGTTTGTAAATATTATTAATGTGCATGTGAAATGGAAAAATAATCGATCCATCCATTTTAAAAACTTTCGTGCTTCTTATATAAGTAGGGGGGCGTCCATAAATTACGTGAGACACTTTTCAGAATTTTTTCACGGTTTTCTGTTAAAAAATAAAATACGTGATATTTATTAAAACCCCCCCCTCTCCCCCAATTGAGATTTGGAAAGATTTTACTAGACCCCCTTTAAGGGGGGAACCCTTAAACAACTCACGTGATTTATGGACGCCCCCTAGGATGTATAGATTACCCGAGGTTCTTTTTGCAATGATTTTAAGCCATTCAATAGTACAACAACGAGTCAAGAGGTGGCATAAAAAATGTGTGTCCAATAATTACGTCTCGAGTGGGCTAAGGTTTGTCCTTTGAGATCTTTGTTCTCGGCTTAAGAAAGCGCAATTGTTATTGTCTTGTTATTGTTCTTAAATAGACCCTTGTATCTAACTCGAGGGCTCTTCATCGCTAATTGACGGAGAAATTACATTTTTGGGACTACTTTTGCTTTTAATGATACAGGATCGAACGTCTAATTCAATAATTGCACATAATGCTACGGGACATAATATTGTCTTGATATTCTACAATTTTATTATTACTTATTAAATTAATTGTTAATTACTGAGCAACTGTTTTTATAATTGAAGTTAAGAAATAATATTTATTTACTTACTCGCTCACTTTTTTATGTCAAATTAAATTCTAAACGTTCATAATTTATGCATGTAACCTGTGGTCCAAAATTATTTATTTTCATCGTTTGTAGCATTAAATAATTCTATGTTTTATTTTAATACACTCACTTTATTATAGTTTAATAATCTTTCGAGTTCTTTCGTCACCCCTTGTCATGAAATATCAAGTTATTTTAAGCCACTTGTAAGCACACGTGCTACCGACTAGGTTTTTTATAGCAACACCTAATGAACCGAACGCTCGGAAGCTGGCATGGTTCCCTGCCCAGGATATCCTGTTTGAAAATAAAAGAGCTACCCCACACCTTTGCAGTAACTCCATACGTAAGAACGAACTGTATTATATGCCATAAGAACTGTTAAAACATTATTAACTTACTCTTCATTGAGATAAGGTTGATATTTCAATACAGACTAGAATGTGTATTGGTGTTCGTTAAGTTCAAAATATGGGTACTGAAACCACAGATAATAATGTGGATATTCGTATTAATAAATAATAATATTTCTTTGCGATGAAATATAAATCGCTTTCTTAATTAAATATTGGTATTAATGTACCTACTCCGTATCATTATTACTTTATTTTCAATAATATCACTTATTTATTGAAACAATTTAGAAAGGAAAAACTACCTACTTATGTTTTAGTTCCTGAATAATGTCTCTTATTTGTTACTAGCGGCCCGCCCCGGCTTCACCCGTGGTACGTATATAGCCTACTAGCTGTGCCCCCGGTTTTACCCGCGTAAGTCCGTATCCCGTAGGAATTAAGGGATAAAAATTGGCCTATATGTTATCCCAGTTGTCCAGCTGTCTACGTACCAAATTTCATTGCAATCGGTTCTGTAGTTTTTGCGTGAAAGAGCAACAAACACACACACACATCCTTACAAATCTCGCATTTATAATATTAGTAGGAATAGGATAGCCTTCCTTTTCTCATACAATAACTGTTTCTTATATATCGCTATTTACATTTTTTTTCAAGAAAATTTGAAAGTACAAGTTTCAAACAAGAATTTTATAATCGGTTAAAATTTTTATTATATAAATGATTGTTTCACAATTTCTCTGCAAAAAACGTTTTTATTTCAGGTAAATGGGTATTTAATTTCTTATTGAAATTAATTTCAAACAATATTATTTAATTAACTACCTACATATTACGTTTACAGATTATCACGTGTGCTCTGAGCTCTTGGATCGATTATCTTTCTGACTCATTCACCGGCACGCCAATGTACACGGATAGTGACGAAAATGTTCCGACTTCCAATTGACCAATAACTCCAAAAACGAAAAGGGAAAAATTAAATAGGTACGCCATTCGCGGCTCGGCGACTGGCGCTCAGCGTTTTGTTCAGTCTCGCCACTCGCCAGTCTAGCGCCGACCGTCGATTCGAACGTACCGCGCATGCGCTCTGTGCGCCATCGTAACGAACTGTCAATTCGAAGAACGTAAATAAACAAGTGAATCTCATTTACGTGAGTTCATAATAAGTGCGTGATATAAGTTAATTAATAATATAAATTAATAAGAACACTATTTGTATTACCGTGCCAATTAATGCAACGATTTTGCAAGTGAGTATTTCTTTTGTCTTTTTTTCGCACGGTGCACAACCGGCATCGGCTGTGATTTGTTTTGTGCAATGGGATTATCAAATAAGAAGTAAAAATGAATATTGTAACTGTAGCAATTAACAATAAACGTCTAATGAGATTGTTTACCATTTTTCATTGTACATGCAATCCGTTGCTTATGCTAATAGTCATGTTTACCTGTTTGTTTTTAACCTTATTCTATTTAAATAAGTATTAAATTTTAATATTGCTACAATATAAAAAATATTGAAGGTTACAAACCCTTTTTAGTTACAATATAATATAGATGTACCTATAATTTTCGCATAAATAATTGTTTAAATATGTACTTAAAAATAATAATAATATGACACATACCAGTATTGTATACGAGGAGGCGTTCCATATTTATATTCACTAAATAATTAACCTTTAATACATATATTTACCAATAAATCAGAATTAAATTAAACTTCAAGCCCAAACGCAATGAACCGGCCATTGATCCCAGACATGTGCCAAAGAAAGTCTAATCTTTAGTCTAGCTAGACATCTAATTAATCTCCTGTTACAGTAACGCTGTAAGGAAGAAGGTACCGACCGGCGTATATGCATACTTTGTAAATACCTATCTCGTTGACTTCGGTACACCTGATTGATTGATGATTTGATGATTTTATTCATATGTTACGGTTTATTATAATTAATAGATAGGTAATACTATATTTTCTTTTTTTTATGTTGTTTTTAACTCTAATAAAAATTATAAATGACATACTAGGTATCAAACCCCACTAACTGGGGGTTGTAATTTGGTATGTCAGATAGCCAGGAGGGTAGGCATCCGCTAAGAAACGATTCGATGAATTCTACTCCCAAAGGTTTACCTATAGGAGATGAAAGTTTATTCCACGAAATATTTTCTAGACCAAGCGAGCGAAGCTGCTGGCACAAGCTAGTGTTACATAGAGACGCACAATTGAACAATGGGAATACGACGAATCGAAACAAGACCCCCCAACTACCCTAACGGCCCAGACGTATAAATTGCAAAGTTTAGACATGCCTTTTATCGGATGGATACACGGCCTTATCTCATGTTCTTTTAGACTCAGACAGATCACTACAGTCACACGTTGGATATAATAGGGAAAACGATATACGTAGAAATATTGTTTTGTAACAGTTTGAATTTATTCGAAATTCGTATTTGAAAGAAGAATTGTGTGAGATCCAATGCGGACGATGCAAATGACATTGTTAAGAAAACCGTATAAACATTTCCATACTATATTTTATAATTGTATGTCTCATTGGTAAAATATGTTATTAAAATCGGTTGATTATTCACAGATTATTCCCTACACAAGTCACAATCTCACAAATATATCACAATTGCATAAATAAAGTATGTAAAGGTAGTATTTTTAAATTTTTAAGATATGTAATATCGTGCATATTTCTTGGAATTACAAAAGGTTTAACTCCTAGGTATTTGTACCATTCGTTTAACAAATAACCCTAACTATTGTAAATATTGTAAATATTTTAATATTACTCTTCGAGTGTAGCTATTAAAGAACCTAATGGACTAATACTAACAGCACTAAAATGTAACGTTAAAAATAGAATATTATTAAATGTCCATGATATGAAGGCATTTATGGAAATCTTATCGCAAAATCCAACATAGAAGCCCTTGAAAATAAGAGGCATTCATATCAGGGGACATCCTAACGGATGTAACTGTCATCTATTACTAGAACAGTATTTGCCAAAGCGGCACCTTTGTCCATAGATTTTCCTATGATAGTGATGATACATTTCGCGCGGGTCATTGTATCATTAATGGGTAAATTTAGTTAATTAGAATTCCAATTAGATGTAAAGTCTTTATATAGACGCTTACGTCGGTCCCGGTACAGGTAATTCGCTTATCACCATCTAGAATCTACGTTTCTTTCGCGAATAATAAAAACTAACAATAAGGATGTAAAGACGGTAACATATTTTATTGCAATGCTGTGGGAATAAGAACGTATAACAATGAACAACCAGACAGTTTAAGAAAACATGTTTAATTGTATAATGTATATGCAAGGTTCTGCACTTTAATTAACTTGTGAATTCAAATAAATAATTAGTAGTAGTATCTCGCTCTGATATTGTTAAAATAAAACGATATAAACCGAGTAACTGTTCACTAACTAAGCACTTACTGGTATATTCGAGAGAATTTTCGTTCACAGACAACCATTAAACTTCTGATAGATCAAAGTTGAGCATAACTTCGCCAACGCAGGCTGATTGCGAAAGGCAGGTCTTTCTCAAGGAGCGGCCACATACCTGCGCCCCGCTAGGTCCTACACTCCTTTCCGTATTTGTTCTAACATTCCTTTTAATTAACACAATTAAAAGCTATGGGAAGTGGAGTTTAAATCTGTTTCGGGATCACAAATTGACGTAAATTGGTAAACAAACGACGTTGTTAAGCGGCTTGAAGCGGAATTCGCATTTAAACTGCAAGTGATCGTTATCACTGATTTTTTTAAACAACCAATAAGATCGTTTTAAATAAAACATGACAATTTCCGCGCCATTGAAACTGTTTATATATGACCCTTTTGCCAGATCAAAATTTAAGGGTGTGTGTAGATAAGTTTGAGACCCTTTCCCCTTTCCAGAACCGCTAATTGTGAAAATGTTTAGTTAAATACGTAAGTCTGCTTAATGGGATTCATAATTAGAGGTTAACTTGAACAAAAGTATAGAGTAAATATTCGTCGCGCCCTTCTGATAAGCTAAACATTGTCTTCCTGTGAACTAATGGTGACCATAAACGCTACACATTATGGTCACGAATTTTGCTTGAATATGGAGATGTACTTGCTATATTTAAATTAGGTTTATGTGATATAGATCTTGTTTGTTGTCGGTTATCTGTTGACTTTGTCTTATTAATATTTAAAATTTATTTTGAAAGTGAAATGATGTGGATATATTTAGAGAGGCCACATAAAATTAACCTGAATTCTTAAAACATGCCATGCTATGTTTCCGGTGATACATATCCTTTTCTTCACCCTTCCCAATCCATTCCATTTTTCCAAATATCAATCTTTTTATACCTTACCGCTTAAAAGCGGGCAGCGCATTCGCAGAGGTCTGAGTTTCTATCAATGTTCATGGGCGGTGGTGAACGCTAAACATCAGGAGACACACCAGCTCAGTTGCCCGCTACGCCATAAAAAACACAATTTAAACTACTATGTATTAATTCAAAAAAATCCATTTAAACGTTTACATGTCTTGTAAAACTACGCCACCCTCACAGCAATTGTATTTTCGCACGTTCAATTTTCACACATTCTATTTTCGCGAAACGACTGGTGGTCACATTAGCGTGCCGTTGACTCCACTCATTGCCTCGGCCTCGACCCCCGTCTATATTTTTAGTTTACTCCGCATACCTAACAAAACTAGTTACATATGACTCACAATGTACTTCTTTGCTTTCGAAATTTACGATTCACATACTTACCAATGTTTATTGATATCAACGTTTTTGAGGCGCGATTGATGTAATGACATTATTCTATTTGCGGTTTTATTTATTGGTTTTATTGGATGAGCTTTAAGATTCCGCGCTAAGTGGAATTCTGTTATTGACATGTATATGGTTCCTTCGAACGCAGCTTACAAGCGTTTTGTTCGACTTAGACTCTGATATTTCTCGGTATTTGAATCCTGTCTAATGAAAATTCCCAGTAGCTATAAGCGTAACGAAGAAATTCAATTCTGTGTACATATATCATTCATTGATTCTTTTCAACCTTCATGAGTCATCTCTCTCTGGTAGTTTTGTCAATTTTCCATGTGGTAGCACATAGTTGTAAAACCTTAAAATGGTTAAACTACGCATGAAAAAGCCAGGATTACAATAAGTTATCACTGCCTATAGCAATTATCGGAAACATATACATATCGTCCGTTATAAAGGCGGCTTAGTACTATTTGTATACATTTGTGTTGGTCGTGTAGTCAAATTGCGATCCGGCATTTACTCAGCAAATGGCCTATGCAAACATTTGGTGCTTGACAAACACGGGATTGAAGAGGCTTGTATTATTTTTTCTTTATGTTTTCTACTTTGAGAGATTTTTTTCAATAATTATAAGTATTTTTAAATCTGTAGCAAGTATAATGTATGTATGACATACATTATACTTACTGAGTTTCTATCTCGTTTTATATTCTTTTATTTAAATCGAGAGACTACAGATCTTACATAAGTCACTGTTATCCTATAACTCCTAATGGCTGTATAAAAAATTAAAAAACCTCAAAGACAATGTAAAAAAACATCAATTAAAGATAACGACAGAAATATAACTTTACGAAAAAATGTCATACAAAATACACCTGAATAGCGAAAATGTTTCATACGGCCGCTCGCGGACGATCAATTTACCTCCGCTTTGTTGGGCAATTAATGTGACTCAGGCAATAAGCAATCTCTGCGACATGACGTGGCGCTTAGGTCTGATACAAGCCTGTCAATCATTGTTAATTGATATTGGGTCAAAAACAGAAGACTGGCATTTTTTATCAAAGATATTGTATCATTGAAATTGATACATCTTTTTGTACGGTTTAACTTTTCCAAGCTTTTTCTGAATAAATCAGAGACCTTATAGGATCAGTAATATATACAATGTCAGTCAAGCCTATTCAATGTTTATTTACTCAGAAATCATCGTATGCATCACGTGATTTATGAAATGGAGCACTTCGTAATGAAAGAATAAACATTTTCTGTTTCAGTTTCATATCACTATAGAAAAAAATCTCGAGCTCTCATGAAAGAAGATCTATTCGTATTATTAACTTTAATAAGAATAAAATTTATTTTATAAAAAAGTGTAACCAGAGATGGTATTTATTTAATGTTTAATGTTTTTACTTAATGGTTACATTATGTTTTTGATTTATGTGTTAAAGATAAATAAAATATTATTATAATTATTAAACTGTCAAATTAACACACAAACTACAGCCTGTGATAGCTTAAACTTTAGGATCCCTCATATTTAAAGTCAATTCCAGTTTTTTTTAATTAATTTTTAAGCAGTATTCATGCACAAACCTACTAGTACTAACTACTTATAAACGAATAAATAACATTGGAGTGTCTTTATTTTTGGCTAGTCTCTGGAACTACTGAACCAATTTAGACGGGACTTTCACTGGCAGATAGGTGATGTGGCGTGGAATAACTCTTACTAATATTAAGAAACAAAAAAAAATACGAATTTATGCTGGTTAAACCCCGGGATGTGGCTGCATGCAGTACGAGAATAAAAATAATACTCCCGTTCACTCGTATTTATAACCGAATCCCAAAACGACGTTTCCCATTTGTTGTATGAATATTTTTTAGTAAAACAGTTACGCTGATATTTCTGACATTTCAAATATCCCATTGCCTTAAAAGTTTCCATATTTAACAACCAATACGATCCTAGTTTGGTTTCCAGGAAAATATTTGCTGAAATGCCTTTTCAAATGCGCTGCGACGTTCAAACGTGAGTTTTCGTTCACATGTTTTCCAACAAAAATGTTTCTTACCACCGAGATAATAAGGGTCACATTTTAAATTATAAGATGTTGAAAAGGGTTAAGAGTTAAGAGATCGAGATCGCCCTGTTCTTAGATCTACACGATTTGTGGGTTGTTCGTTGAAAGAAAGAAGTCCTTGTTGGAAATGATTTTGCTGAATTTTACGTAATTTTTTTTTTTAATTGTCTTTGAACAACTGAATGGTAGATTGATTGATTTAAAATGTCTACTGAAGGTTTAATTAACCAAATAATTATACTAGTAAATCATTAACATTATGTTTTAAATGACAGCAAAAAGGAAAGCCATTTCGTTTAGTTTCAATTTATTGATTTACAATCCACTTAAATAAATTATAGTTTCAATCTGTCCGATGATAGCTTAAGCTGTTATATTTCTATACGTGTTCAATAACTCACTATTGGTTGGAATTACTGTGACTGATAGCTTGCTATCTTAATGTTATTAATGTTCCATTTCTGATATTAATAGCGGTTTGTCAATTTATTTGAAGACGTAATATTAATTGAATGTTTATTATTAATAACCCAATATTAACTGTATAGAGTTTCGTTTTGCAAACGATGAACTTTGTATTGCATTAGGACAATTTTAAAATAAAGATCCTTAGTCATGATTTTTCCCCCAGTGTCTGTCATCGCACGAAAGATTTAATTTGTATTCGCCAGTGTATCCAAATGAAGCTTTATTGCAATGGCAATAGATAACAAATTTGCGTTACGCTCGAAAGTCTGAAACCAACAGGACATTCCCAGACAGGAGCGCATTTGGAGTCGTGGGAGTGGCCGAGGTGCTAAATAACAAGGATCCGGCGCCTTATGGGATGCCGGAATTGAGTTTTTATGATAATCTTGGAGAGGAAGTTCCCAGTCGAAACTAAAAAAGTGCAAAAGAAATGCGTACAAATGAAGTTGTAATATCAATTTGTAAGCAAATTTAATAACAACGTTTTTCGGTCGGTTGAGAGTATATAACTTCTATATATCAATATAAATTTAAGAGAAAAATCTATTATCAAATAACGTAGATCTAGTTAGATTGTTGCTTTTAAGATAATCTTAGGCAAAGATCTGAACCAAATATCCGAACTATTTCATCTAAGTACATGAAATAAAACGAAGTAGTTACATATGTCAGATTTCTATGTAGGAGCTAATGAAGATATTGTAGCGATTGTCGACTCAGGTAAGCTTAGTAGCTACGATAATTGAATAAGATAAGCAGTTCCAATTTCCCAACCAGTAGATTCGTGTTGTGAAAGTTTATTATCAACATTCTACTAATAATAAACATCCATACAGCTTCGTAGAGTATTTATATGACGGCAATCTAAATTACTCTGGACGTATTTCCGCATAGCTGTGGATGCTACGGAATTGCTACCGTTTTTTCGATTTATATTTAAACTAAGATCCAGATAAGATAAAAGGCTGAGTTCTCGAAGCTTTACTTCAATAACTGACAGAAATAAGATTAAAAGAACGCGATGCTGACGCGACTTTGTACGGAATTTCGTTGGGGAAAACTTATGCTGCACTCGTTATTATTTAAAGGAAATACATATGGGTTATTTCCGTTTATATTACGTTCGCGGATCTTTTTAATATACTCTGCACCTATAAGATTTTGTAGCTACATTTTAAATCGCGATCTCATTTCTCATAAAATGGCAATCAGTTTTAAATTGCATTTACGTCGGTGCATAGATTGTGGACTGAGTTATCGCATTTTTAACAAAATTGTATAGGTGTCTCATTCAAAATAAATTAACGATAATTCCTTTTGATATGAAGTTAATTAAATAGTTTTTAAAATCCATCACAAGCTTTTAATATCTGAGTCATCTGAATTAAAACTCAAATTCAGCCTTTTCAGAAAATCGATTCCTAACCCTATTTTACGATTAACAGTGATTGCTGCGTACCTAGCGTTAACATGGAACACCAATAAATCAACGAGCAATGAAACGATTACTCAGATGTTATCATTTGTGAGTCATCTGCTATTTTATCACATCCCAGTTGTAGACATGTCGTGACCGGTCGATGCATGTCATGATCTTGACTTTAACATTTGTTTTCTTTAACCATGGGCTGCTTAATTAGGTCCATCAGTCATATAAACATTGAATCAACAAACGTTTTTAAAGTTGTTATTCTTTCATAACGAATGTTAAGAACTTTTTGTGTGTTATAACACATATATACTATTTTGTTTGTTTTTACTCAGCGGAGCGAGCCGTTTCTATGTTGGATAGTTAGTCTATCTGGATATTTAACGTCTTTTGACATGGGGCATTATTTTTCTGTGTGGCTTAACACTTTTTATACATTTTCGCCATAATGCAAATCTCTATTAGCTATTTCATTTTCAATTTATCTTCAACGAAATAATCGATCTAAAACAAAGAACAAAAAGTTAATCAATGGTGAGGTAAAACGTATATTTAGAAGTATAATGAATGGCAGTAATATTATATTATATATAATTCCAACAGTAAATTTTCTTCACAGCAATAAAATCAATGCGTTGAAGGTAAAAAAATATAAAAAATACAATACACCGTTAGTATTAATGAAGTAACGTACCTACAATTGTTAGGTATTCAGTGAATAATGAAGTTGTGTATTGATTAGTAACGCACGATGTAATGCATTAAAATTTGAATAAACACACCATAATAAATAAGTATATTTCTATTTTCTACTGCACAAATAAAGTGTGCGTTTTAGTCAAACTCTCCTTAATCGTCATCAGCTGTAATTTAAACAATTCCTTAATTCTGGTGTTTTTTCTACCGATTTTAAAAATGGGAGGTTCTCAATTCGACTCGATTTTTTTTTTGTAGTTGCCTCAGAATTTCCGACTGTGTGAAGCGATTTGGATGAAACTTTTTTTATTTGAATGCTGTTACTTTCCATGTTTCCGTTAAAATGATCTAGTTCTGAAAATATGAAGGAGCTTTATTTTTGTTTATTATTTTGTTCAAAAGATTCTGAATAATTACTACAAATAATCAATATACCTACATACGTTCATAAAATATCACAAACCGTTAACAATAGCGAGGTTTGACTTCAAAATACGCTAAATTAATCCTAATTTTTCGTGCCAATTTTAATCTTCCAGAGGAAATGGCTTATTAACGTTGAACAGTGAGTCGATTGTGATTCACCTTAACCAACAATTCGTAATGCGGATTCTTATTAAAAATTTCCTATTTGTAGATTCTAACTGAGCATATAAAAGCATTCGATCTGACTCACCGGTTCATAGACGCCAGGACTCCAATAATTTGGCTTCTAAATTCTGAAATCGTTAACACTGAAAATCGCTTTATGCTATTCATATCAAAAAAGTTAAGATTCATGTTTTTCAAAAATATTCGTGCCTAAAATATAAATTATTTCAAAAAAAGTTTTCTTAGAGGGTTAGACAATGGATCAAACTTTGTAGAGAGTCATTTTCGGGAGCAAAAGTAGCATAGGAAATTCAATTCACAACGCAATGAACAAAACAGTAGTGCATATACAATTTTTAATAAAACCCAAAACAAGTTAAAGCTACAATTTGCCTGCCGCCAAAACATCAGCTAGACGAGTTAAGTGTTTCCGCCTTTATTATACGAAGTGTATTAATTAGCGATATTAACTGGAATCGATCGATCTGAACTCTATCTACATGCAATTAAGGTTGATTACATAGCAGATGATTTACCGTATTACAGCTTCTGTTCAAGCAAAAAGTATGCATTGCTCTGTATAATATAATGACCCCTTGGGGTACAGGATATCCTCCACATATGTTTTGAGGATACAAAAAGACGCTGTTTTATATCGTACGGCTACCGTTTACTCACTTTTTTACCCTTTTTACTCGAGGGGCTTCGCGTGCCGAAAATTACAGAAAAGGAAATATTATGAGAAATAAACCGCGCGTCTTCAATTTAAGTAATGGCTGCTCCGTTTTGGAAATCTTTAGAATTAAATGTTATCGACACGCGTGTTCTTATTTCTCTTACATTTCTGTTACATTGCATGGTATGATTTTTATTAACTTTCGTATTTTGAACAACTATTCACAGAACTGGTGATTGATTTTCGGGGAGTTCATTATACCTATGGTGTGTGTTGTATCTAGTTAAATTAATAATCAAAACATCTTTGAATCGCCTTAAAACTAACCAACAACATACATCACAACCTAATTGTAATTTTGTATCTAAACCTATCCTTTTTTAGCACGGGATCCTATCTTGGGTTCTTGTTTGACCGGTTCCGCCGCCTCGGGAGGCAGCAGGTTAACCTTCTCAAATCACAGTTGATGATGAATGATTGCTCAGATTTCATTTAATGATGGACTGACGGCTTCCAACTGGCAACCTCACGTCTTTTTTACCGAGTTATGTGTAATGAAATGTATAATCGCGTTCAACAAATCTGTAACATCTAATTTAGATGTAATATTTATCATTGAAAGGTGTACGTCGTTTCCTATCCCATAGACTGGAGATATATAATCATGCACGGATTTAATGTATTATTAACTTCGACATTGACAATATGATCTTATTTTCTGTGAGCGAAAAATATGAATTCGCAAGATAATTTATTCAGTATTCGAGTCTGCGTTTTTCTTAATATTACTTATCTCGTATATCAAACAATACTAAAGTTTTATGTCAGTTCTTTAGTTCAGCCTAGTTGTTGAACTCGTAAAAACAAAGGGGGACATATTTATATTTGCATTACTATGCACGTTCGCTTTATTTCATGCTCCTGACCTTTTTATGCCTTGAATTGCTTGAAGTGAAACATTTTTGGGCCTGACCTTTATTTATGTGATGCCGTTTATATGGTTTTATATTTATTTATCAGGATTACTTGGTATCGTGTTAAGCCTTGAAATTTCTACCATTCTTCGCAATTAAATGCGGCTTTCTCGTAAATCCTTACTAAATCTTGGCACTGGAATTCCGTGGGATCGCCGCTGTGGATGCTTTTATATAGCTCGCTTGGAATTTATCGTATTTCAATATATACCTATAATTTATTATTTATTATTGACGAAACATGGTAAAAACTAGTTACATATTTTTTAAATTATTAGATTGAAAAACACTGGGTAATAAATAAATTCGAATACAATTCCTTGTAAATTGGTCGTATTATGTTTGCAATTATATCTATGATTTCGTACGTGTACTAACTCGAGACAGACATTCGAATGTTACACCGACATTAACCGTCTGAATACCCGGTCAGTTCGCGAATTCACCAACTCACTTAAGCACAAATCTGATTATGGATTCCCAACAGCTCCCAAACGTAAGCTTATGCAAATATACGAAAGTACGAATACAGAATACTAGTCTAAAGCCAAGTATTCACTTGAGCGAGACATGAGACAAATCCGAGACAGACATACTCTGCATTAGGTTACGTTCGTGTAGCAGCTAGCTTTAGGAAATATGGAAAGCTAAGTGAATACGCAGCTTTACACTCGCCCGCATACCTCGAAATGTCATCTAATTCGAAATAATCACTCGGGTTTTAACTAAAAGACAAATATATGGGCGTGGCGGTAATTTATTAGTAATGGGCTCACGTGATGGCTTTATTAATGGTGAATTTAATGAAGCTAATCTCCATGTGTACTCGACAAAGAGCTACACGTTTTTGTGCTTTAATAATTTGATATGTTGATGATATCGAACGATTTTGACTACACAATTGAAACTTACATGTTTTACACGTAAAGAATTGATATCTAGGCAATAAGCGTGGACCTTTTTTCTCAAATGTTACTAAAATTCAATTAATCTTAGCTGTTAGTATATTAACAATATGTAAAATACGTTCTCCGTTTACATTCACTTGTCGTTCTTCTTATTTTACTTATTACGTTTCGAAACTAGCATCACTACATAGTATAAAACAAAGTCGTTTTCTCTGTCCCTATGTTCCTAGGAATGCTTAAATATTTAAAACTACGCAACAGATTTTGATGGGGTTTTTGTTAATAGATAGAGTGGGGATAGGAAGGTGTATATGTAGAACATCTATTAAACTACTCCAAATTTAACGCGTGCGAAGCCGCGGGCAAAACCTACTAGCTAGCGCTATTAACATAGTGAGATCCGACTAATTTCGTAACGTCATAACGCTAGGTCAAAATAAAACATAATGATATTACATTATGTTTTGGTATGCAGTCGTGGGCGAATGAATGGTAGGCCTTTGCTTTGTTCCTCTTGTAACTTAAATTTTTTGGTTATTTTTATGCCTCTAATTATGGTTAATAATAATTCATTCAAATACAATAAGTGTGCAAAAATTGGGCATTGTGATTTGTAAAACATAACATTTGTGTGTAAAATTTTATTTATTTTTTAATTTATTTCGTAACTTTTATTATACTTATCTCGGATGTGTTTTATTGTTTTGTTTGTTTTATAAATTGTATGTTTTATACATAGAAAGCTTAAAATGCTTTACATCAAACTTTAACATTTGAAATAGGAATAATTTAGGCCATACTTAAGTTATATCATGATAATCTCATTTGGTTTCACTTCTGTTTATCTACCACATATTAAACAATAGGTAACGAACTGTAAACAATATTATAGGTGCTTTCTAAATAACTATTAAACGTTAGAAGTAGACCATATGGAAGGCACCAACCAGCTTTCGAATAAAAAATAATCATCAATATCGATTCACCCAGTCGAAATTTCTAAAGTAACAAATGAACATAGAATTAAAAGTAAATATAGTCAAATACATTACCTCCTTTTTTGAAATCGGTTTACAAAACTACAAACTTGTGAGTGTCTGTCGTTGAACATATCGCCAAAATAAAGCACAAGTACCCTCATCTCCCGAACAAAATATATCCAAATACGATAGTTGTCACATTCAATGTGGACTTGGCTAAAGTGGCGAACCATAAAGAGAATAGTAAAAAACGAGCCAGTTTGTTGACTGCGCGCTCAACTGGTTATGATGTAACGCAATAGACAAAATGAATGACACATCTATGTATTTATGCTACGAACTCCTTTATTAATGTTATGATTTTTTAATAAACCGCCGCTCTTCACGTGGGTAGATTAGCCGATATTTATTAGTTATACCTATCTAATTTGAGTCATAAATGCTTTATGTCTAGTATAATTGGGCTTGTTAAGTTTTTTAGTCTATACCAAAGTGATTGATTATAAATCTTTTGAGATAGCGCTTCCTAATCCTGACTATAAGTTAAATGACTAACATTTAAATTGCAATAACATTGGAACAACGGGCGAATGAAAGAGGAATAATGAAATGAAAGAATTTGGAAAAAGTATTCGAAACATAAAATTCAAACAGCCCATTGTACCAGTCGCCATTCACCCGTCCTCTTCAAAAACTCGCAACACTACTGACAGGTGTGTTCCCGTCGTGCCCCTTTTTTCAACGTCCGTTTCGTATCAAGATCCCTGTCTCGAAAAACTGTAAAACCCACTTCGACGCGCATCCGATATTGAGTTTTGATTCGTTACGTTAAGGTTAGTATTACAATAGCAAGCTCTAAAATTCGGTTCGAGAGTAACAATGAATGGATCATTTCCCTTACAATATGTTACAACGGTTAAAAATTTTACGGTTTAAGTGAAAATTACCTTATCCCAACGGAATAAAGCACAATTTTGTTATGGCAATTGCAATGTTTTTAAAGTTTGGTTTTAATTTATTTTCGGATACACAAAATCGGACTGGAATTAACTCAAGCATTTTTTGCGATTTATAGTAGAAATTATAGTTTAAACAAGTTATATGTTTAATTAAACAGTTTTTTTAGAAAGTGTAGAATGATTTAGATTATGAGTAATGTTAAAGTATTCATTATTATATTGTCTAAAGTATTCATTACGAAGCTTTTAACCTCATTTCGTTTGAAGAAATCAATTTTGATTCGATGCGTAGGTAGGTATCGATACATCTCATGATTTCTATCGATTCAATTACCATTGTTCGTCACGGCGATATCGATATGCCTCACACGATTTATTCGATTTATCTAATATTTCTCACGTTTTCAACACCGAATAGCCATTATTAAGTCTGCCGTGTAACCTTGAATACATTTCGTTGTTTTTATGATTAATAGCTGTTAATAATTGTATCATGTAAGTATAATTAAGAAGTGCCTCTGTGAAAGACTTTGTTAAATTTAATTATCCATTGTGTTGATACTTGTTGTGTTAAACTACGACTTAATAATGAGAATCTTAAGAAAGTGCATTTCTTAGTAAAGACGCGCCTACATTTGCGACAAAACGAGTAGCAATGTAATTGTTGGCAGTGGTATGACAAATTAGTTTTTAAATCTTTTCTGCTACTTATGTTATATTCATATATATCTATAATTAATAAAAGTGCATGATTATTGTGGCACCGCTTTATAAATATTGACACAATACACATTGGGTAGTTATGAAATACGCGTGACTATGTATACGCCTTTTGAGACAAAATTTCGTGATGAAAAGTAGAGATTAGAAATTTATACATAGAACTAAAAGTTTGAACAAATTTGTTCAAGCTATATTAATCACATTATATTAAACATTCAAGTTTAATCTCGGTATAAGTCTAGACTTCGAAATAACTTTGAATTCTTTTGTAATTTTTCTTAATACTCTTTAATAAATCGCTTACAAGATATATCTCCAAATAACCTTACCTCTGTGGAAGATAGCATTACCTCAAAAGGGATCGCTAAGTTAGCAGTAAAGGGAGCTTAACTTGACTCAATTAGACTCACTTGAACTTCTCACACAATTCAAAGAGGTTAACTTTAATCAATGGACGGCTTTCATTGCGAACCTTTTTCATTAAATACTTAAAAAGACGATTGTATCTCGCGAAAATCAATCAACTATGCCGTTATGAAACAAGTGTCGATTGGCTACAACATTGTTGGTAAAAAAATAAATAATTATATAGTGTCCATTTTGTAGACTTAATTTTAGTTTAAGTAGAGAAATTCACATTCGATATAAAGTTTCTTATTTGAAAAATTTCTTATTTGGTTCAAATAATATAATGGATAAATCGCAACTATAAATCCGAAACTGAGATTCTATAGAATTAAATTGTATCTCCTTTCAAAGCTTAAAAAATACTTATTCGCTGTAAAATTAAAAAAAAATATCCATTTATAAGCCATGGTTTTTAGTTTTTAAACAGATGAATACGAAACTTCATTGTAGAACATACAAGTCAGTCGCAATCAAATGTATAATTATTATTACTGTCACGTTCATAGAAGAATGTTACTTTTAGCAAATGTCAACGAACCAATTACTGAGCCCTTTATCTATCTCGAAATGGCGGCTGCTAAGTTTGACTATCGACGATTCTCCCAGTGTAGGCAGTCACGAAGGGATTTTGCAATTTAATGATATCCAAACACAGTTATGTTGGTACGAAATATCAATTTGCTAATGCAATAACTGCATAATTATCTGTTAGTAGAAGTAGAAGGATATAAGCTCTTGATAGATTAATAGTTCTCCTATTTATAGATACGTTAAGACTGATGTTTGTAAATTTCAATATTAATATTTAATCACGCACACAACAAGGATCAAACGTGTAACAAAAATGGCTGTATCGATCTATTTATAATGAACAGTGTTATAAAAACTTCTTAAAATAAATCGGATTCAGAATAAACAATACTCCATTATACCCAAACAATTAATAAATTAACAAATATAGACAATTTTCGATTGTATTCTTATAATTAACAATAACCACTGATGTTATCCTTCATCAAATAATATAACTGTTGTGGGTAAAACAATATTGACTTTCAAACGTTATCGTAACGAACCAATCGGCAGCAATCATCAGTATTGTTTGGAAACAGCTATAATTAAACAATACACAAGGAAAGTGTCCATCGATAAGGATATCAATGGGAATGGCACATTATGCACGACATAAAACAGAATTGGTTCAATGTCTACGAGTAATGTGTGTGTTTTGTGTTTGTTTGTTCTTTAATTGCTATACATATAGTTGCGAACGAATCTTTCGCCTGAATCACTAAGCACATGGAATACCATTCTTATTGTGTCATATATTTTTTATTGATAGGTTTTACTAAAATATTTCTGTTTCGTATCATTTTTGTTCAAGTTCCTAATTTAGTTTAGATAAAATGTAGCAAAAATATACGGCCGTTTATTCTAATATAACCTATCGTTAATATTATATTCATCTTACCGTAATAGACAGGTACCTGTCTATTTTCTATTATAATATCTTGAAATTGTTCATGATAAAAGGATGGTCCAACCACAAAACAAAGCTTAAAAAAAACAAGATATTTGTAAACACTTATAAAGTATCATCTTGTACGCACCATAAAAATACACAAAATAAATAAGTAATCGTATTTAAATATATTCATAAGCCAATACAACTTGAATGAGTAATTTGTATAATAATATGATAAGTATCGATCGGTTTGAAGACTTCACATCCTCTTCTTTTGTTCCACACATGTAAATAGTATCCAAGTATCATATAATCGAGTGAGAGCTTTGCTGTTTGAATTGTTGTATGATAAAATCGGTCAAGTGCGAGACGGACTCACGACACTAAATGTTCCGTACAAATTAGGTAAAGAACAATCGCAAAAACATTGGCCCCTCATCAAATTTTTTGCTTCGCCTAGTTTTATTATTTGTTTTTATAGCGAAATCAGAAATAATAAAATTTCATCTATCTAGCTATCACTTTCAATAAGATACAGCCTGGTGACAAACGGACAGACATACAGACAGACGGACAACGAAATCATAGTAACAGGTCCGGTTTTCCCATTGGGATTTGTATCCCTACTGACTAAAACTCCACTATATTCTGTCGAGCCGCTTGAAGTGGATAAAAGAAATATCTATAATAAAAAAATACAAGTCGAAACTAATTACGTTTCACTGTATGTCTAAAAACATAGACGTCTAACGCAGGTACATAATGTGTAATGTATGAGTCATTGTTTTTTAAACTAGATAGACCACTTTATTGCGAGTTCCTTGAGAAAATGTTGTTAGCAATGTCTTAACCAGCCGAGGACGTAATACATTAGAACATAAATACATTTAAAGTAGTTACGATATCGTGATTCACACGTGTATGTGATTAGTTTATTTCTTACTTTTATTTATCGACCCAAAAACGAGGGAGGTTCTCAGTTCAACTGTATATTTTCCGGTGTGTTTCGACTGATTGGCGTTATTCTTTTGTGTTTGACAGCAAATTCCTATCATTTGGTCCCATTTTAGAATTTGGAGTAGTACCTTCCTCAGTGACGTCGGTGACTTGTTTTGTAGAAAATTAGTAAAGATTAAAAAATATTTAGTTTCGCTTTAAAATCTGCACCTTATTGGGTTATGATCAAATTAATATGCGTATAGTTAAATAGATGTATTTATAATATCTGTTCACTTAGTTGCAATCTTGGATCAAGCACCGCTAAGGCATAACATATTTGCATTACAATAAGCGATTGAGTTTATGCTTAAAAGCATAATAACAACCAAATCGATTTTGGATGCTTATTTTTGCATCTTTTTGCAATTAAAGCAATGGCTGCTATAGTCAGCACTGTACACAATATATTTATACAGTATTACTTTAATTATTCATAATATGCCTCGTGATTATGCTAGCTGTAGTGTTCGAAACGTCGGAATAAAATATGTGACCTACCTGTTTGCCCCGGCTTCGCCCGTGGTACATACGTAGCCTAAATCGTCTTGTTTATAATATTAATAGTAGATAAATTGTTAAAAAGTTTTAAAATCTGTAAAAAGTCTTTAATATATTTATCTATTTCCTTCTCATACCCACACATTATTAGCGAAGCCGCTCTCAGCACTGAATGATAAGGAATAAGAATAGGAAGATATATTTTACATAGTAATTGAACTGTTTGAAATATACCTTCCTTTTCCGAGAACGTTGGGCGTGTTTCATCTATCCGGACACAACTCTGGTGGATCTTTAAAACCGAAAAATAATCTGTTAAACATCGCTCTCATCAGTCCATTAACCCGCCTTTACATCCAACAGTGATAAACGATTTACTTTAGTGAAGCAAACCGAATCAGAAACAAGGTCGTTTTGGAAGAGTGGCGTGCTCCGAATAGTTTTAATTACAAGTGGTCGTTTACCATCTCCGGTTATTAACGGTCCGTGAAGAATGAAGAGAGGAGTTTGTGCATTGCCGCTGTTGAAATGTGCACATCTAGTACTTCCTAATTAACTTAATTTGTTAGACCTATCTAAATTAATCATATGAAGAGTTTGAACGAGCTGATCTCGGGAAGTACTGGACCGTTTTCAAAAATACTTTCACCGTTGGATAGGTAAGTGATCACAAGGTGCTATTGGCCTTTATATGTAGGTACCACGGACGAAGCTGGGCCGAGCCGCAACTTCGAGTCGTGGTGATGTGAAAATATGAAATAAATAGAAAATTCATTTCTTTTTGCATGGTTTTGAGGCCTCAACTTTTAGATTTAATTCCGGGATCCTAACCACTGAACCTCAGTTGCTTGCACTACTGCTTTACATGCGATAATTTATTAATGCAATGAATGAATACATTATCCAAGGCTTCAGTGAGTATTATTTATTCACAGGGTGTACATGAGAACGGTGCATACGTTTGTGATTAATTTTTAATTAATTTACACGTGTATCTCTTTTCAAGGTGGAAAAATAATTAAAATGGTACATCTATTAAAGTAAGTACAAACATTTCGTTCGAAAGTCTTAAATGCTGGAGAAATGTTTTACTTCCGGCGCTCGGTGATTATCCGTTACCATATAAGTTATAATATTTGAATCGGATGTGTTTTTTGCCTTCATTATGAGAGTAAGCTACTGGAATTTATTTGCTTTCGTTCCAATTTAAATAAGTGAGACAACGGCTACATACGTTTATATATTGAGAACATTTGAAGAAAATGTTGTATACATTTTTAAAAATTGTCTGATAATGAATTTTTATTAACAAGACACATTAAGAAAACATTAAATATAGTTATTGTTGTACCTGCATAGATAAGATCGTTTTTTTAATGAAATGCATTCAATAAAAAATCGATCAAATGCGAATCAGTCTCGCGACAATAATGGTTCTGTACAAATAAGTTAAGGAGCATTTGTAATAAAGGTTTCTAGGTTATCAACATAAACTGGAAATATTGTGATAAACACAAATTCACATGATTACCTACCGTCATTAATGAGCTACTCTAATGAAGATTCAGTTTGAAAGTACCGTAATTAGATGACTCTCAATTAACATACCAGAGTATTTAACTGAAATAATGATATCTCAACCAAATTGGGTTATTGATTTGTATACACATACACAGTTTCGTACATGATCACGCCTCAAATTCTGAATTTATCAGGCCATTTCGGTATTTAATGGAACGTAGAAAAAAAAAATATGTTGGATAGGCAGTCATATTCCTATAATCATTATGTTACAAGAAAATTTGGCAGAAATGTAAAAACTTCTAAAAGCTAATCATTCAAACCATAAGACTGGTAGTAAAAACAAATCAGTTAATTACTTGTAAAGCATTAAAACGTAACCGTTATCTAGAAATCCTCGTTTTTGTTGTCCGCCTCATGCCCGATGGAAGAGGAATGTTCACGGATGGAAGCGCCTTTCGTAACAGTCTTGAGTACTATTGCAAATGTTTGAACGCCTTAATAGGATTGTATAGCCATTGATTGGTATTGACGTTGGGTACGATTGTACCTTACCTAGAACTGCATGCAACCCGACGCTTTATTGAATACGTTTTTTAAGATTACTTTTACAGGGTCTTAACATGCTTCTTTACGTCTCACTGCATAGTATAATAAAAAGCAAATAAAAAAATAAAAAGCAGTGGTGGCTCAGTGGTAAACCTCGGACTTCAAAATCGATAAGTCGGCGTTCGAGACCAAATATTTTTGAGCAAAAAAAACTCTTCTCTCAGTTGCTAGATGTATTAAAAATATAGTCTACTAGCTGCATTCGGCAAACGCTTTTCTGCCTTACTCTGATCATTTAGGGGGATGAAAAATAGATGTTGACCGATTCTCATAGATACCGGATAAGCACAAAAAATTTCATCAAAATCGGTCAAGCCGTTTCGGAGGAGTATGGCAACGAAAACTGTGACACGAGAATTTTATATATTAAGATTTAAAATTAAAATTAAGCTGCCACTATAATGGCCTATTATGTCGTCTGCTAATAAAGCAACCTTTTGGTCTTGACATAGTATCACCGTAACAACTGTATTAATTTTCTCACGGGCAAATGAATAGTGCGCATGTATGAATTGAGCGTGTGAACAAAATTATAAAGGGCGTATACGAATCTATATATTATAAAGGTGAAGAGATGTTTGATTGATCGCGCTTCTTGCTTGTTCCAGTAGTGCCTACTTGTATGTTTAGTTTTAGAAGTATTTTGCTGGAACGTTAAGTTTTTAGGCGAACTATAAGCGGCCACGTTTTTTATAAAAATTATTTAATTAGAAAAACTCTCAAAGAACTTTTTTGAATTTTCTGTCAAATTTTGTTATGTTAGAGTAATATAGATAGAATATGGAATTGTTTAAGAATTATAAATCAATAAATAGTTATGTGGATCAGCTGTTATGTTGACATAATTCATTCCTGAACCTTCTGTAATGTTTTGTTTACCAGTAAAGTAGTTGGCAAATATTACTTGAAAATTAAGTTATAATAAATATTGATTGTGAAACACGATATAGAAATATATTTAAATAGAATAATATTTCACGATATGTTTTATTCGAAAGAATGTGTATCGCATTTTTGTACTTGTCATAAAATGTTATTTGTGATATTCATGGTGTCTCAGAATAGTAGCTATTTTTATTTGTATAAATCTCTATACACATGCAAATATTTGTCTATAAAGAGGTGTAACCACGACACATCATATTTATTAATGATATATGTGTTCATAATGTTCACTTGTCTTAACAAATATACAGTTTACAAAAACCAACTGAATAACCCAATATTAAATAAATTTCATACATTTTTTTCATAGCTATCATTATAATCAGATCATACACGTCCCCACTGCAGGGTCACAGGTGTCCTATGAGGATTCAAATATCTTAAATTTTCTTAAAATACTGACACTCATCCACACTCTTTGCCAATTGCTCGACGGAGTCGCACCGACACGCATTCGCCATCTACAAATTCCCTTCCACCACCCGTAAAAAGCACATGCTGCATCAAATGACTACTTAATCCGCAAGAGGAACAAATCGATTTCGTGGATCTAAAAACGATTCGCAAGAAGTGGCCTGGAATGTCACGTTGTCGGGGTACACGGCCGTTGATCTCGACGCGTGCTTCTGAATTTATACAATTTCGATGTAAGTCGCTTCTGTTTTCTATTGATCGATGACTTCATTGGTTTCGACGAATTTTCCGAAATGTCTTTCGCATTGTCATGTCTGCGATGTAATAGTTTGTTAGTGTTTAATTTAATGCGTAAAACGTTTAACCTGTACTTGGTAAGAATTTTAAAAGTCGTTTCCAACTTGAATGGTATTTTCTTTGCTTTGTAAAACACTTTAATTAAACGTATATTAAATTCTCCATTTACGCGTATTTGTCGTGCGAGTGCAATGCCGGAATTCCAGCTGTAAGATAAAACCCATATAAACGTTGGCATTTTATGAACTTATTCATCTGGCACCTTTAGTAAATACTTCGGCCGTAGGTAGCATTGTGAGCAAACACTGATTTTTAACTACTTAATTCGATTCTTTTAAATTTGCTCTTAAAATGAACACATAAAACATCGAACATTCATATTGGCAATAAATAAATAAATAAAAAAACACCCCTTAATTATTCAATTATAGAAAAAAAAATCTCAATTGCTCTTATACAGAGTACACAATAGTAAGATAACGGAACTAACTTATACCTAAATAAACTCAAGAAATTGTTGTATCGTTACCGAACCTTAATAGATGTATAAAGTTTAAATAAAAGCTGTCCTTTTAAAATGGGTCAAAATCAAGTCAAAGGAAGTTGTTGTCATAAAAACATACAGGTGAATCGTATAATTCATGTTAAAAAGAACACACAAGCACGATTCAGATTCGCTATTCACGATTCTATACTAGGCCTGGATTTCTCTGAGCCCCAAGACTACAATTAGGTACTATGATATCTGAATTCCAAATAACATCTTCCAAAACCATTCAGCTCATATTATGACCTGATCGCCATATCTAATAATGATAAATATTATGGTAAGATCGTTAGATACTAGTGGTCCGCCCCGGCTTCGCCCGTGGTACATATATAACCTTCCTAAAGAAATGGGCTATCTAACACTGAAATAATTTTTCAAATCGGGCCAGTAGTTCCTGAGATTAGTGCGTTCAAACAAACAAACAAACAAACTCTTCAGCTTTAATATTAGTATAGATACGGCCAGCAGATGCTCTCCTGCAGACAAAAGAATGCTGGAATGCCACCAGTTCAGGTGTCCTTAGTTCAATAATCTTCAAGCACGTGCTTCATTACCAATATGGGGATATTTAAAACCAGTTCTGCATCAGATAATTGCAGTTATAAATGCATATGATACTTTCATATAATTATCTTGAGAATTGGGTTGATTAGTAAATTGTAAACAGTATACGACGCAATTAGATAAAACTTAAAGCTGGTTTATGTGTTGTGAAATTGTCGTAATTGGAAAATGATTTTCTGTAAATTACACCTTGTTAATAACGGCGCGGTCGTGTGATGTTGAAATATGCTCAATGTTCTATGGCTGTTTATATGCGTTTTATAATGTATTGAAAACATGTATTTGAGATACAACATAGCTTCTATCAGTGACGTCTTGATTATAGATTACAATATAATCATTAAACTTTACAATAATTCAACATTGAGATGTTAGGTTTTATACTGAAAATTATTAGAGTTATAATGAATTCGATGCATACCGCCTTCATAGAACTGAACTTTACTCAACATTAACTTACGCTAATAAATTACCATTACATTGAATAACCTTGTGCATTTACCGAAGCATTAATACTTTCCTAACGCTTTGAATTACAACATTTCGCCTACAAAATTCCCATGCAGAAATCCGAGAATTTTGTTATTCAAGCATTAAATTTCAAGAGAAACTAATCGAAGCCGTCACCTGCGTCCACATTGTGCAGACCTAACGTTATAACTATATCTATCTGGTTTGCATGCGTCATTGTCGAATTGTAGAGGCCTTTTATTTATTAAAATATTTAATTAAAATAGAACAGACTGAATGCAGAGTTATATAGCATACAGACTGTATATTCATAGAGCTCGAATATTATATATCTGAACCATAAATTTCTCATACATTACTAAATAATATCTGAATGAGATGTGTGCAATAAATATAACTTCATGTTCGCATCTGTCAAAGACAACCTCACACATTCTGTAATGAGAGATGTAATTATATTAATAGTGATTATCGTGAGAAATAAAGAAAACAATAGAAATGACAATAGACAATTCCAGGAAATGCATTATGTAGAGATTGTTGCAACTGCTATGTTGGTTTACGAGCGTTGACATTTTTTACAATTTACTCATTTAAAGTTCTCATCGTACACCCAGTTTTTATACATTTAGGAAAAAAATGGTCCGTCCTATACCTATGTTTCTTTTGTAACATAAATCAGTTGATTTACCTGGTTTTATACTATATTTATAAATTATCCTGTGGGATATAAACGTTAAATGAAAGTAAACTTACGAGTCATTTTGCGTTTGATAAAACAAAAGTTAATCACCAATGAAATTAAAAACCATCGGAACGTTCAGAGACTGGATATAGTTCCAAATAACGGGGTAGAAATCGGATATGATGTTTATTGTGTGCGGTGTTTTTATTCACATTGTAGTGGACCTTTGTTTTTAATTAAGCGTTACTAAAACACCACAAAAGCACGATGTAACGTTTGAAGAGGACACATTTGGGTCAGGCCTTGGAAAGAATTTTCAGCGCGTAATTCGAAACAAAGAGGTCTTTAAAAGACTAATATATGTAAGAATGTTGCAGAAGGTGGTACGTTCTTTAAACAAAATACTGGCTATTGCCCGCGGCTTCGGCTCGATTCTAATTGAATACCTAAATTTTCTCGAATTCATCTGAAGGCAGAAAATAATTCATTAAAATCGATCCAAGCGTATAGGAGGATGGAGCCCAGTGACAATCACACGCACATAAGAAATATACATATATTAAGATAGCTCTTTGTTACTAACCACTTCTTACGTATTGAGCGCTTAATTTTAGGTACCCACTGTAAAACCTGCAATGTAACTTTTTCTTTGACTCTGTTTTTCTCTTATAATATGTTATCGGTTAATACATTCTGTACAAAGGACTCTCTGTTGTCCTTAAACCCGCATATTAAGTCCTTTGTTTTGTACAACCATTAAATTCAAACTTTATTGCTTAAGTTAATTATTGCCGTTTAAAATTTTATTTGTTAGAAGAAAGGAAAAAGTTTCTAGTACAAACTTATATGTTTCCATATATTTTATATACATCGGTGATTAAACAGGGATAGTTTCAAAGGAATATTTAATAATGGGAGCTTTGTAAGTCGATACTTTAATATGCAGGTAATCTTGAATATATTACTTTTAAACCCCGTTAACGTGTAAGCTTCTTATATTTAGTTTCTAGGGCTTCATTGACTTGAAGATTATGGTTGCGGTTTAATTTTGGTTCCTATTTAAAACTAGTGTTATTTATTGTAAATTGATATTTATTGTAAATATTGAACGGATTGAGCACTGATATTCCATTTGTGTATTTAATTTAACTAATAAGGCTTCACTAAAACTTCTTCAGTTACGGTTACAATTTTTTTAATGGTATTACACTAATTAACATACATTAAGAAAAACACAATTTTGTATGTCTAAAATAATTATCCAAAGTTCGTTCGTCGACGTCTACCAAATCGCTATTTTAATACACCTTATTAAACCCAAACCTTGTATCAAGTATCTTGATTAAATAACATCAAAACACTTCATAGGTCGTTCAAAATACTCAGACCACTAGACTTAAACACCAAACAGCTAGGTTATATAACTTTCAACTGCACCAGATCGATTTCCCTGCACTAAAAACCATTTTGCAATTAGTTATGCTCGTCATACGTGGATTAGGGATGCATTAATTGAAGACAGTGTGCTGGCTACTAAATGGACATATCCGCTTATAAGCGGTCGTTCGGGGAATTAAACTGATAAGATAGCGAATACCTTATGCCACTTTAAGGATGGTCCACATTTTCACTTTTTATAACGGAATGCCTTTAGATGTGTGACCTATCAATGAAGGTCATTTGAGATACAGGATTATATATTTTCATAATAGGAGATGTGAAAATAATTTTGTTTAAATATCAACCTTAAACACATTTGTCTATTGACCTGAATTTCTCCAAGAAGCGCTTTTGAATCGTCGAAATAGTGAAGTAATTTAACAACGTTCTACAGGAGTTTCTACAGAGAAGAAACGGCAATTAGCACTGTAATTGCTCTTTTAAAATCATGTAAATTTTACATAATGTTTTATTTACAATAATAATGCAATCTTTATAAACAAAGCATATCGTTTGGTGGAAAAGACAAAACCAAACTCAATGTAATAACTGCACGGAATAGTTTTGAAAAATATTAATATATTCCCGTTTATAAAAAAGTCCTTTGGTATTGGACGTCGCATCTGCAGTTATTGTATTGAGTCCAACCAATCGGAATGTCGGATTAGACAATAATTGGGAACGAAACAGAATATTGCAAAATATTTAGTTTCATAGCATTCTTCTGACTTTGGAACAATTTGTTGAATATATGCATTCAAAAATCTTTATAATACATACTACGTCTTTACACATTCACTGCTGTAGTATTGTAATCATATACACAATAACATATCTATCTAGTATTTGCTTAATAAGCGATGTTATTACGCAAATACTAGATAGATTCGCAACAACTTTTAACTACAGTAACCCATTAACATAAACAGCTCAGTTCATACACAGCGCAATCAAAATACTCCTTAGTCCTTAGAGAACAGCAGAGAACAGTAAAACATATGTAATTTCCACTCAGAACGAAGGCGTATCTCATTTAATATGTTTGTATGTAATTGACGTTTGAATTCGAGCTTACGCTGTTATCGCAACTTCACTGGAAATTGTGTAAATGCTTTCTGTTAAAGCGATGCCGCTTTAAAACAATTGACGATTAACGCATCACGACTGGTTTTCGTTCAGTCTTAATAGCGTATATTTCCCTTAATTTTAGGACTTAAAAGTTAAAACTCTGCTTCTTAGTTTTTCGCATTTCACAATATCATATATAGGCAATTTATTTGCGTAGTTGACTGTGGGAAGGTTATCGGTAGATACGTTCTGAAACTTCCCAAATTTGCGTCGAAATCAAATTTATAAAAAAGTTTTGTTATAGTCTCCCCGTGACCACGCTCGCTGTAAAGTGTTCGAAACGTCGGGTTAATAATATAATGAATAAATCGCGTTTAACAATCCGTTAAAAAAGTTTTTAATTTCTAAAAGTTTTGCTATATTTCCACTTTATACAGTCTTGTATACAGACGTCCTACATGTATGAAATAGTCGCGATTATTATTATTTGCATTGGCTTATAAGGCACCAAAAAAACCTTTGCCCACACTAAACGTTATTCGTGATGGTCAGGAAGACCGTTACGAATTAAAAATCGTTCTAACAGTTATTAAATCGGCAGCAGTAATTAAAGATCTCGTGAGAACATTTGTTGGACAATTCGCTGGTAAGTGTTAATCGTTTATTGTACCGAATTTTATATGATGTTTTCGGACAAAAGCTTGATTGAAGTCAACAGAATATGTTATTGTTAATACGAATATTTTAATTGAGAGTGTAAATAATAACATCCATGTTAAAATTTAAAAGCCGTTGCTTTATTTGTGATGTTTTCCATTCCTTTCTACCACTTCAAACATTGAATTTGTAGTTGAGTTAATAAATGTAATAAATGTGATGTGTGTAGTTTGTGTTAATGTGTCCTAACATGATTAAGAAACATTTACACATGAAATTAATTATATATTAGCGTATAGGGCATGGTTTAATTACTTTAAACAAATATTCTCAATTTTATAATTATAATACCTACAATTTATATTGTATCTAAGAGATGAAAGAATTACAAACACACAAACTGCCATTATATCAATATTATTAGAATATACAAGTTTCTACTTCAAATATTTTCTAATAGTGTCGTAATAAGGACCCAGAAATCCGTGTAATGTTCACATAATCGTCCCACGTGTGGGCCTATTTATCATTACTCAACCGTCCGAACACGATATTATTACAATTACGAACCTTTCGATATTTTCCGGGGAAACAAAGCCACATCTATGTTCGTCTGTATTTGTTATATCGGTTTCTGTTTGAGCTATTCGATCTGCGAAACAGTTATTTGTTTGTTCTCGCTATAAAAGGAATATCTTCGTAACTGTATTACGAAGCTAATTCCCGGAGCGTATATGGAACGTCAATGGAACGGTGAAGTTATAGGTGAGTATGTGATATTTTAACGAGATATATCCGACTTAAATATAAAACTTAAATATATCCGACTTAAATATATACACGATAATGTTATTAACGCGAAAGTTTGTAGGTACGAATGGATGCATGTTTATGTGGATGTTTGTTACTCTTTCACGCAAAAACTGGTAAACCGATTGCAATGAAATTTGAGGTGGGGCGCAGCTAGTGTATGTGTATTCGTGTGTGTGTGTGTGTGTGTGTGTGTGTGTGTGTGTGTGTGTAATTGGAAAAAGCTTTCCACAAATAAAATGCACAATACGTAAAGGGTTCATAATATCCAGTAATTTAATTTATAGTATAATGCATTTTCTCGTACTTTCTATTAATTTAATTAAACTTGTATTACTTTATCGTAACTTAAATTAATTTAATTATATTTCATAGACTTTTCGTAATATATAACTGTTGTTATATTTTATCATCTCATAGGAAGAAATAGTTTCACATAAATTGAAATATCATGAATGAATGACATTTGCTTTTTAATCACACTTTTATGAGAAAACTGTGACGTCCCCATATTTGTGGAGTGGCATCCGTTACAAGATTCATATCCTGTTGAAGCAATCATTTACTTAACTACACTTAACTATGTTACTTAATAGGATAAAGTTTCGCCTATGTGTATACGTACATTATATACGTTTGGTTGATTTATACTTCTAATGATACGAAAATGTATTAACAATTTTGTTTTTTTTTACACGCTTTTTATTAGCTTCACCTGTATGTTTGTTTGTTTGTATGTTTGTTTGTTTGTATGTTTGATTTTGACCCACTTTAAACGGCCAGATTTCGTTCAAACTTTGTAGATTTATTGAGGACCGATGACAATACACTAATTTGATAAAATTATTCCAGTTTTCAATTTGCAAAATATGATTTTTGTTAAAGCGTGTTTTATAGTTTTTTTAAACTATTATATTTTATTATTTTGTTTCAATAAATGATGCGGGTATATGTGGATTTACAATTTTTTGTGGCGTAAACGCTTGAATTCTGTACTTCAAATTGAATATACATGTTAATAAACCAATAAACACTGGTTATTGTTTCAACAATAAATTGTTTTTTAATACAAATGGGTTATTTTTGAATTCAGTCGCTTTATACCCTCATTCTTCAAATATAATTTTACTCCAAATATAAACGTGACACTCGTCTAAAGACACATACAGATAGCCCATTCTTATCAATACTTCTTATGGTATAAGACAGAATAGTTCGTTTGTTTCTTTGTACGCGTTGAACGCGCTTTGAATCCATAGAACTACTGTACTGATTTCAAAAGAAATTACGACGATGGATAAGTATGCCCCTAAGTGGTATAGGTTATATATTTATCACGTGTGAAAACGGGGCGAACCGCTAGGTAATATTGGTATGGATTTTGTTTGTAACATAGCTTATATGGCATTTGCAAGTGCTTTGCAAGTGCCGGATAGAGAGTGAATAGTTTAATTGTATTTGTCCAATCGTGTGTTATTTAATGCATCTATTACGGTAATGTATTGTAATGCTCATCGGATACAACGCAAATGGAGCATCTTAATTATTATATACCTCGTATACAATATAACTAGCTGCGTCCCGCGGTTTCACCCGCGTAAGTACGTATCCCGTAGGAATATTGGGAGAAAAAGTTGCCTATATGTTATTCCAGTTGTCCAGCTGTCTACGTACCAAATTTCATTGCAATCGGTTCAGTAGTTTTTGCGTGAAAGAGCAACAAACACACACACATCCGTACAAACATTCGCATTTATAATATTAGTAGGATAGTAGGATATACATGTAACTCTAAGGAGAAATTAGTTTATTTAAATACTACATGTATAACAAAACAGTAACCAGACCATTTCTGTAGGTACATTACATATTTTATTGCTATTCTTAATCGATTTGTCATAGAACTCAAAATAATGACTACTTATATGTTTTTCTGCTGTGCCTTTGTTTGTACGTCAATATTTTATCTTTTGCCTAGAAGAGATTGCTTTTTAGCAATAAGGTCGCCTGTTGTGCTTTCTACATGATATTTTGTTTGTGTTACACTGTTGACGTTGTACGTGAGTCTGTTATTTTAATATAAACAAATTCAAACATTAATTTAATGCCGTGCTCGGGTTCGGATGTGACTTCCTATGCGAATCTATTGTTATTTAAATGCTTCCTTAAATATTATGACAAATGCATATGTATTTTACAGATTTATACATCTGAGTAAAAATAGGTTCTTTTGACTTAACTTATTAACATGTTTACCTATTTAGAGCGACATATCCTCATGCATATGAAAACCATTAGCTTAAATTATTCCAAGACGTTACGTGCGGACTGTGTACCAATTCATACTAATAACTCTGAAACTGTACTAACCAAATGTTACACGTCTATTGCGTCGTTTGAATATTACATGCGGGTATATGTCCGTATACGTGCTGTAATGGACGCCGATTTAATGTGAGTGACATGACGCTGAAATAGCAAATGTAATATTAAGATAATTTCTTGCTAATTACAACCAGCAATACCATGATAACATCATTGAAATGTTAGTATAGTATTGCTTACTGATTATTTAGATAAAGGCATACGAAAAAAGATTTAATTGTTTTATAAATAATCATATTTTTAATTAATAAGTATTAATTAGGTAGGTTTTATTTCGTCAACAAATACATGAAAATGTGCCTCAATTAATCGAGCCGTTCAATTAAACATATATTTGGAAATGTATTCCTACCCAACAATATAACCTCGCATCCAGTTCAACTTATGACTGCGTCAGATAGAACGCGTTCTTAGCGCGCATCAGAGCGCTAACCTGAAGCCGAATTGCGTTGTACAATGCGCTTATGGCTGTGTCAGATGATGATCAGTGCCAGAGATGTCAGAATGCGTACATACAGCGCATCAGAGCATTGTCGTTGTTTAACGGTAGTTTGTAGTACAAAACAATTCGCTGACACAGCGCGACGTCAGGCTCTTTTTGACATGGTTTTTCCCAATATTCTATATTAATATGACGTTAACTTCTCCACTAGTAAATTGCTTTCTCGCAAGCGTTTTCGTCCATACCATCCATATTTTATTCTCGTATCAAATATGAAATCGTGTGTATTTTGTAAATTCAAGCTGCATGCACACAATTTGCATATAACAATGACTTTCATAAGTTCAGAATCGCAAAGTTCGTATAAATATTGTACGATATCAAATTTATCCATTGCAATATGAATATAGTTTGAGACACATTAAATCTTTAAATGAAATCTAACTAAATATCATATTTATGTAAATTACTTTACTGTTGTTTCTTTGCTAACATCTTATCTTTTCAAGAGAAGATATTGAAGGGGTTTATAGAAGATTGCTTTATATTATATTGTAAACAATTTTATAACGAACTATGGTTGTTTGCAGACAGTTCGTTTTAATATAGTGGTTATAAATCGGTGACAACTTTTGTCCTTTCGAGTTTATTAAGTTGTTTTATCTACTCATTTTCTAATAGAAATTTATCCATTCTCATTTGCTAGTTATTTAAATAAATATAACCGAATTAAGTCACAGGTTGCTAATTATTAAAGTGAACATAATTTTCCCATCGAAATAAATACGAGCCTGTTAAATATCATACTAATAACTAACTAAAGAGTAATTTCTGTTAAAATCAAAGCACCGATTCACACTGATTAGTTGGTAAAGTCCGATCAAGCGTTAATGATATCGACACATAGCGAACATAAGTGATATGATAACGATATCTATGAATTAGTTATTGAAATACCAGGTTTCGCGGTATGTATTCAAGTTCCATACATGCAGGAATATTAATAACGTAACTCTGATCCAGGTCGCACGGAAGAAATATATTTGATACATTTAAATAGACTACTTTATCTGAAATATCTAATTTATTATAGCGTGTCATTCGTTGGTTTGGTTGGATGGTTATTGCAGTTTAGACATCTGAATTGATTCCATTTATTTAAAAAATATATGTATTTGATATTTGTGTGAGAGCGGTCCACAGTATGGTACTTATGGTAAGCGATCTCCGCCACCCATGAACATTTGCAGTGGTAGGGCCTCTGCGAATGCGCTGCCCCCTTTAAAGGAGACAGAAATAAGTAAAAGATTGACAAAAGAAATAAAGGAACGGGCTGGAAAGAGTGAGGTAGATACAGGCCTCCGTTATTCTAAGCATTTTACAATAACCTGCCTCAATCGCTCAACATCGTCCATTTCCATCGTCCATCATCATATGGGTCCATACAATTAAATTATTTGATTTTCTCCCATAAATTAGATCGAACAGAGCGGTGTTCATCGCTTAATATTAACGCAAACGAGCAGATCGTTTGCCTTCCTGTCGTATAAAAAGACATAACGAACAACCGATATTGATTATAAAAACTCAATAAGCTATAATAATCCAGAACGGATGCACGTCTAGGTGCTCTCCGGGAAACGCGAGAGTAATTTGTAACGCTTCACTTGATTTTATGAATTTTTTTATTATAAAATATTCTCTTGGGCACAGGCGCGGACAGCGGTTTCGACTTCCGGCGAATAAGTGGATAATCACCTGTTATCTTGTTCCATTGCAATCGTTTTTGTACCAGAAAATGTGATAAAAAGTCGTCAAACAAAAAGTGGTTAGCGATATTCTTTTGGGCATCGAGACTTTAACGGCATTTTTGATGCTCACAAAAAAATCTAATTCAACGTATTTATGACAAAAATCTAGAGAAAAAGTTCGGCTGCATTCCCTAGCTTGAGGTTGTTAACCAGAAAGTGGCCAGGTACGAGCGTGAAGTATTATAATTTTTTAATTCATAATATAACTATATACCTATGGCATGTAGTCATTACTACCTTTGGCTACAATATAGTCTTGGACTTATTTGCTAACTGCGCATTGACACAAACGGACTTCATGGCATTTGAAATATACATGAGTTGAGTGAAGGTCGAAAAGGCACCTGCTTGTTTTGAAGTTGCTGGTTGACGAGCGTCGTTTGATATCATATGACCCGCATGCTTCTTAACTTGTCCTGCCATTAATTTGATGATTAAATAAGCGCACGTACTAAGTTCCTATAATGTTTTTAAATGTCTTATAACTTACTTGAAATTTTCTGGTATTTGAATATTTATCAAACTTTTATCTATATAAATACTTAAAATGAATAATAGTTAAAACATTCAAGTATCTAATGATTATAAATTTTTCAAAACAGAAACGAGTTGAACATCCAACACGTATGAAAATGTACATGTATTTGCAATTTCTTTGCTGACGGTCGGAAATCACATTTTTTCGTTATTTTACTCCATTATAATTTAAGTTAAAAATGCTCGTTTATTTCGTAACATCGTTTTGCGCTCCCGCCAACTGCGACAGTCGTGCGAATAATTAACGGAACTTTAATAGAACTGACAAACAATGCTCGTTTAAATAAGCGATTATACAATTTTTATAATATATAATATGTACAAATACCTAACCTATCTTTATACATATACAAGTTTAATGGCTGTAATACCTAATTATTATTTATTCTACTAATATTATAAATGCTAAAGTTTGTAACGATGTGCGTGTGTTTGTTGCTCTTTCTCGCAAAAGGCAACGAAATTTGGTACGTAGACAGCTGGACAACTGTAATAACATATAGGCAACTAATTATCCCGATATTCCTACGGGATACGGACATACGCGGGTAAAACCGCGGGGCGCAGTTAGTCATTTTATAATAATATCTCTGTTTCTAAAGTGAATATGTAGATATGTCTCTTACTATTAAATCAAGTGACTGTAACCACTATGTACATTTTGCTAAATATGTACTAAATAATTCCAAAACATGGTATCATTGTCAATAGTCATACTATTTTTGTTAAAGAGGGATTTCGAAATATGTTCCAGTATTTCCAATATTAAAACATGACACAGTAAGCTTATATGAAAATTACCTCTCATAAATGGTACTCATATATACATTAAATTAGCTATAAATAAATATTGAATCGAATGTTTCCGTGATTCGCTCGTAAATTTTCTCAAAAGGTGTTTCGGCCGCAGATGGTACGAAGGTATCTTCTGTATCATATTCACGCTCATTTCTCATATCTTTCCTGTGCCCTGAATATTTATTAGGAAATAACAATCATAAAGTATTATGATAATCATAAATTTATTACTTTTATTACGAACTAATTGTCCAAAATGGTTTTGGCTTTCTAATTATTTAGCTTATTAGATTTTTACAAATGTATTATGTATAAATTATATTTTAAGAATAAGTCTTTAATGCAAAATACATTTGTCTAACTACTTAAATGTAGTAACATAATATTAGACATATTAAGATACATTATAGAATATAAAAAAATACTGACGCCATTTTCGCTTTTTGTTTGTTTTAAAGGATGTTTATTTGTATTTATTTCATGTCATAACGGAACAATTTCATAATGTGATTTTTGAACCCAGACATAGTTAGGAGGCTAAAGACATCTATCCTAGCTAACCCCCTTACTATTTCCAAAAGTAACCATACTGATACATAGGCTACTTATTATCCCACCGAAACATCTAATTCCCATGAAAATATCCTTTCATCTTGTATAATGATTCAATAAATGTGGGCTTGGCATTTTAATTTAATAAGATTTATTGGCCATTGACGTCATTTTAAGGTAAATATATTTTCTTTGATATATTAGTCACATTAGCGGCAATTTTGTGTAGCATAAAATAATTTGTAGAATTCCAAATTTTACTGTTTAGCGATACCATCTTATAACTAATAATCGTTTATTAATGCCGTTTGACAAATACATTTAGTTTAAATTTAGAAATTGTTATTTAAGCTTGGATGCGTGTTATCGTTTTAAATTAATACAATAAATTATCAAAATTAAAACGAAAACATTGGCATTTACAAGCAGGAAATAGCCTCACAAATAAATCCTAATAGAAATTTAATAATATGCAAAATTAGATTCTTAACTTTTATTTTATTTTTCAGTCGAGTCGATTCGAATTTTAGCGTGATAAAACTTATAAATAGCATATCATATTTATTGCCTTTAAGTCTATTTTACCATTAAAATTTGTCGTTTCTTAATGTACTCATAAAACTGCATTAATCCACTCGCGTTCGCTGCGAACAAACATAACTGTGAAGATTAGGAATAAATTAAAAATTTGCATTTTAAATGAATGTTTTTATACCCCGACAGCCGGTCACGGTTAAGGTTTTAGCGGGTTGCTTTTTGCCAATTAGTAATGAGTTTATACATTTTCATGATTTAATTTACATCGAAACAATAACCTTTTACCGTTTCTTTTTTGTGACTTGATTATTTGCTATTATCATAATTCGGATGGAGTTTTGCGATACTTGGATAATATTAAGTATATTTTACTCACAGCACGATCTTTACATTTGTTGACTATTCGTTTATTTTGTACACTTGTAAAACCTATAGATATTTATGAGTTTAGATAGTTAGTTAAACATTTTTCAAGCTGTGTTTAGAATAAAGCAAATAACACTCGGTAGATTATATGAACTCGATTCTTTCTACAATATTGAACAAAAAGGTAAACATTATATAACATTATTATATTATAAAGGCAAAGGTCTTTAAGTTTCTTGTTGGGATGCGCTAAACAGGAAACAGTACCAGTTTGATGGTCCGTGCAACATTTTTACGATCCGTTTTTTGTTTACTGCGTACCTTGTACGACATCTCGGAACCACAATAAGGAATATGATAAATCTGGAACACTTCAAAGTATATCCGATAAATTCTCTGCGAGGGCCTTGAGGTTTCGGTAATTACAACTTTTTGTCAACAAGTTAACAATTACTGGCAATTTGCTGAATTTATACCCCGTATACAGCAAATAACTTTTTATGTGTCTTATCTGTTGTATTTGCGTATTTTTCGTATAAATATTAACAACGTTTACAACGTCTTAAAAGTTCTCAACCTTTACGAAATTCTGGCCGTAAATATTTCATAACCGACGAATTTATGCGTATTTTACATGTGCTCTATTAGGCCTTCGTTGGGTATTGTTCAGAATTCAGTACCTATACTAATAATGTAAAGCTGAAGAGTTTGTTTGAACGCACTAATATAGGGAACTAGTGGGCCGATTTCAAATTCTTATGCCGTTCTAGGTACAGTTATAGGTACGTGATCTCTGAGTGCTTAAAGCTATATAATATTATCACGGGTAAAGCCGAGGTGGACCACTAGTGTACTAATAAAATAACAATGAATCCAATGTAGAGACGTGATCTAAAATTTTATACTGATATTTGTTTTCTTTTGCAGGTACTCCGAAAGTGATGTGCGGATAAGATAAGAAAAAACAAAATGAATATACAAGCACTTTTTATTTTAAGCGTTTCACTTTTATGTGATGCGAAATTGCCGAGATACAAGCAAAACATCCAACCGAACAAATTACCAACGAATCCCACACACAACTCGCAGGCACTGCGCTTACTACAGACAGAAAATAAGAATGAAAAAACGAGTCGAATAGTGAACGAATATAGAACGCGGCATCGGAGGGAATCGTTTGATTCAAGATCGTACGAATCGAGTTTGATATGGTCCCATTCAGAGCGATTGGACGAAAACGGCGATGTTTTATTGCGATGGGTGAACACGGACTCGAGTATAACATTTAGATTGGAAGCGAAAACACGTGGTTATGTGGGCTTAGGTTTTAATTCAGCGAGGAATATGAGAGGGGCAGATTTGGTCGTCGCTTGGGTGGACGACAGGCACGGCAACGCTCAGCTCTTGGTAAGCATACGTGTATTTATATTTTGGTGCACCTGTTGTTTTGTTCTCACGGTGCGCGTTTTCGGCTGTCAATGTTAATTTTCATTCGAGTTTTTGGTGATGTTTATCGATGTTTTTTATTTATTTCTGTTTTAAAATCATTAAACGAAGTATTCGATTTTTTTTAATATCATGCTGGAATCGATCAATTGGAAATGGCTTTTTTTGAAGCATTTTCAAGCAATAACTAAATGTACTAAATAGAGTGGTAGGGGAGTGAACTCTCATTAGTTATTGTAGTGGAAATATCATACCCTCATTTGTAGATGTAAGAGAAGGATATAAGAAGTTATTTATTTTTATACTGATAGAATCGTTAAGTTCTGTTGCGTAATCAATCATTACAGACTAAGCTTCGTACATCACAAGGGGATTACTTGATTGCATTAAACTACCCTAGATTTATCTGAGTTAAGCATTAGCTACCTCCGATGTACCCTCACTAAATTAAGTTGTAAAATCAGTTCTACTCGCTTATTTTAATACGAGAACGAATTTATCGGAATGTTGATTTATAAATTATAAATGATGTGATTCTTAAAAATTAAAAAATAACATAATCATGAAATCTCTTATTCGATGAAAACGTCGCGTGTGTAAATATCTGCTTAAATAAACAAGGCTCTTATTTGACGCGATATCAAAAAGTAAATTATAAATATTGTCGCACATAGTAAATCTCAAGGGCTTGATAAATTGCGGTCGGCCCTAAATTTATGCTCCCGCCGCTCCGATATCGAATTAACTGCTATTAACATTACGGTAATACAATATCTACAATTTTTTTGCTATACAAAAAAGAAATATAAGGCTAATGAGCTGCGCTTTACGAGATTAGCTTCTGAGTTTTTGTTAAAATTGGAACATATTGGGTTACTAAGTCAGCTCGCGGAATCGCTGGCGTGTTATCTGAGTAAAATTTTTTTCTATCTAACATACGTCATGTCGTAGGTTTAGTACCTAGGTAGGTATCTATACAAAATTGGAAAGAATCCATTGAGGTTTTCAATTCGTTTGATGGTTTCATTTCATAGTATCAAGCAAAGACGCTTCCCACTGTATGTCTGTCTGTCGAAAGCTACGCAACACAATTTGATGCGGCTTTTTATAGAAAGAGCGGTTCAAAAGGAAGATTCATATTTATAATATATAATTGCCCCCGTGCGAAGCTGGCGGATCGCTAGTATCATTTAAGATCATTTTCACATTAACGAAATATAATTAAGACGCAATATTTCCTGGTTAATTTAAAACATCGTGAGGAAACCGGCATGTCCTAGTGTCAAAAGTTCGACGACATGTGACATCTGCCAACCTGCCTGAGGCCTGATCCCTCATAGGAGGCCTGTGTACCAGCAGTAGGAGCATATATATGGACTGATGATGATGATTTCCTCGTTGCGTAACTTATTTCTAGTTTAATAATAATTTCCTGCATTTTAATTTCATTTGGATTAAGCAAGCGTTGACAAGAAACCCATTTATACCGCAGCAGAGAAAATCTCTTAGTATTAAATTAGACCTTAACTTAGTATGCGAGTTCTGCATGGACCTTCTTGCGATAAAGTGCCAGCTACAAAAGATCCTTTTGAATCCTACACGCTCTGTTTCTTTGATCACTCAGCCGGCCGAATCTACAACCCTAACCTATCTTCGGCTAGAAGAGGATTTTGCTATTATTCTTGGGCCAAAAACGGCTAGTGACCTTAGTGTTCTATAAGTGAAACCCTGAAGGTATTTACTGTAGGCGTTACGAGTGCCTAGTAAATATACTTAAGATCTATGTAGTAGACACTAGACGCTCGACCCGGCTCCGCCCGGATATCAAGATTCCGAGATAAAAAGTGTCCTATCAACCAAGTCAGCTAATACCTTTTCTATAAACCAAATTTCATCTAAAACCGTTCAGCTACTGAACTTCATCGTGATTGACGTACAAACATCCGAACAATAAAACAGTCATAAAATAAGTAAAATTATTCATTTAGTAAACTATGTAGGTTTTAATAAATAGCTTCAAGTTACGAATAGCATAGCATTATTCATATCAAGAAATTTTGATACCTACATTCCTAAATCGTGATGTTCATAAACCAAATAAAAAAGTTGTATTTTCATTTAAGAACAAAAGCGGGAATACTTACTCCATAGACCCCCATAGTCATTCATCTTTCTTATTGTTACAATATATACCTAGCACATCTATTCGCCACAACTGTAGACCTCAAATACAATAGAATACGAGTAGTATGGTTGTTTCAAACATGATACAAAGCTAAGAGTTGACAACGGACGCGGTTCGATGCGTGGACGTTGACACAGCGTTAACTTGCCATTGTTTGAGCGTTATGTAATACAAGAATCTAATGACAGAGGTTGGATTGTGGTTTATAATGTTGCACAATCTTATGTTTAAATGCCGTGGAGAGCTTTTGTCAATAGCATTTGTAATTGTTAAAAGACGACGATTATTGTGATAATTTGAGCGAGTGAAACGAATCCTATACTATCCCACAATCTATTCATTCAACTATCTGATATAGGTATATGACTGTAAACTCTCATACTTGAAGGTTTTTAATTTTTACATAGTATTATAAATTCATGTCTATGTGTATCAATCGTTTTCGCAAACCCTCATTATCACTGCGCTTTTCGCTAGTAAATTATACAAATGTGAAGTGGGATGGGCTATGATTTTTTACTTTTGTCGGTCTATTCTAAATTTCCATTACAAATAAAGAATAAACCGCAAATCTTTTTTTCGCTATCATACTAGTATGTTTATCACATTGAGGTAGATATATACTGTATGATGATGAATAGCAATTAGATGAAGTATGACGGAGCATAGCGGGAACGATTAGGAATCGATGCGATCAGAAAACCATTAGCGTCCTCCAGCTATTAGTGTGCTTCCGCAAATTATATCATTTCTGTTACAATTTGAGGAATGTTTACATGAATATTTGACAAAAAGACGTATAAAAAACATCTCAAAACAAAAGATATTATTATGTTACTCAAAGAGCCTTTCCTCTTTAGAGGGAGGATAGATGTTTTACTTTGCCAGGCAAAACTTCCGTCTTAAGCGAAGTTTAGATATAATGTAAGTACATTATTTCTAAATACAATAAATGATGTTTCTCGTTATTTGTCCACGATGGACTCCTAAACTACTCAAGCGATTTGCACACCATGTGCAGTTTGATCCAACTTAAAAGATAGTTTAATATTTACATTACGATAAATGACTAACCGGGCGGAGCTGTGACGTGCAGCTAGTAAATATATAATTATTGCGGACAAGAAGCTAGTTATTTATAATCAATGAAAAAATAACTACAGAAGTTCCATATGGATAGTTAATTGTCTGTGGGATTTTTAAATTTTCTAACAGATCTTGGATTATAAAAATTCCATTTTACGAATTAATGTATGTGTTACTTTAAAACTATTTTGTACTGTTAATTTTATTAATTTTATTTATTTATAAGAATCTCGCTCCTGTTCTTTCTTTGCTCTTTAATCACGGTAAATACTCCACGAGGTCCAAAAATACATCCATACCGGTTATATATAATCTAAATAATTTAAATCATAAGCTTTTCAATAACAAACATTAACATTCAATAATTAAAAATTAATCGAAACAATTGTAATAGTCCATAGCAGTTCCCAAAAAGCGAAATCAATTAACGTCCATGTAATTTCACAAAACAATTATAACGCTTTAAATTCATATAAATTTCGATTTAATTCCATAATTGTGCACTTAATTACGCTTATTTCGTTCCTGTTCCACGTGTACAGGACAGTCCTATATATCCTGCTGGCATTACGTAATAATGCAGTCTGCCCATTCCGGTTTTGAAGCCTGCGTAGTTCCGAGGTACAATCTTATTGAAAAGCTTTACTTGATATAATGTCCCTACTAATAATAAATACGAAATTAAACTCTGTCTCTTCACGCCTAAATCACTGAACAAGCCGGGGAAAAGCTTGTAGGTCTTAAAAATATTAGTTTTAAAATAATATATGTTGAAACTATGAAAACATCTATATAAGTTAGTTAGTAGTTAGTTAATAGAATAAATGACCCACAAAAAGCGACTTAAATTTATTTCACTAAAGTAGAGGAAATGGTTACGCAATAATATTGTTTATACTGATAAATAATTCGTTTTCACGTAGCTAAAAATTTGAGCATTTTAATAGCTTTATTTTTTATTAACTAGAAGCTCATAAAGCGGCTGTTTATTTAATGAAATTCCAGTAGGTACACGGCTATCGTAATTTAGAATACGAAATAAGGGCAATTTGTATTCGCCTGTACCCATCACGCTGTCATTCTTTGGGAATTCCCAATGCTATGAATTTGATGCGCGACTGTACTTTTAAGCTTCTTCGTACAATCGCGTCGTAAAGTACAATCACGTACAGTGACTCATTGTTGTCATATATCTTATATATTGTGTCAAGTTGGAAAACAAATTCGAAATAAAAATAAAGCAAATAATAGTCGATTTGGCTTTCTAAGTCTTATTACGCTCGATTATTATAAGAAGATAGGTATTAGATTTATTACGTATTTATTTTTATTATGTAATTATAACATTATTATAATATTAGTTAGCATGCTTTGAGGATTATGGAGAAAGGTATATAAGTAATATTAAAATTATGTAATATGATCCCTAGGTACACGAAAGAAGCAGTCAAACAAAAAACTAGCCACTATCATAGTTTGTGCAACATTTTTGATCCTAGCATGTCTCGTGCATCCGCGTGCCGATACCGGAGTTGCAGTTAGTTTATTCATAAAACATGATCAATATAACTTTCCAAAATGCACTATTCATGTCCATATTAGACCGTCCAAACCCGACTATGTACTGATTTATTGCTCTTAATTTAATACAGGAAGCGAAGAAAAATTTTAATCGATTTAGTTAGAACGAAATTTTTTAACGCGTTTCGCTTACGGGCATCGCGAGCTACGCCGAAATTATTTTCCTATAAGTGGTCATAAAAATTCCTGTACCTTCATTTGTCATAGAAAATTTGTGGCTTTGTACTAGTTTTTAATAACGATTTATTATAGAGTAAAAGTAATTCAACATTATTTACGAGTTAATGAAGAAGAGGTTTTAGAAATTTGTGCGTATTTTAAATGCGATATTTCCATTTTTTTAATGAAATATTGAAAGCGAGCTAAAGTTCGAAATATAATAGTTTGTACATATAACTATTAAGATTCAATTGCGATATTACCTACTAAACATAATCAAATTTTTTTTAACATGCTACGAGTATAATCAACATATTTCAATACGATTTATAACCATTTTATTTCGCCACTACCATCTGATATTCTAAAAGTCTAAACAGCGAAACACGAAGCGTAATCTAAGGACAAATATCTTGTATTTATTAAATTCATCGTAAGTAAGCAAAGCAATAGTTCAAGCCAAATATAACATTACCCCGAAGACGTTCTCACGGAACATTTACTTAGCATTTATAAGAGAAACACGTTTAAAATATCATCACGAATTACTTAATATCGAAGCATTGAGCATCTGCATCAAATATATTCTAATCAAATGTAATTCTCACGGTCTTTAATATTCTGTCTCATTGGTTATTACTAAGATATCTAGATTTTACTGTGGAACTGTTGTTTGGAACTAGAAACTGTAATTTGTGTCATCTCTATGCAGTATAGTCTACATTCGTAAGATTTAATGTTTATTTTATTGCCTCATCATCGCCTTTTAATATTTTAAATATTAAAATAGCCTTTATATTTTTAACAATAAGTAGGAGGTCATCCTATTGTAGATCGATTTTTGGTGTATCTCTTATATTATGATAGAATTCTCCATAGTTTATTTACATATTATGAATGATTGTTTATGCTGTTGTCTATCAGATCAGATTCGGTCAACTTGATGCTACGCAAAAAGTATAACGGACTTCCGTAATAACAAAAGCATTATTACTATTGATATAAAATAATGTTGTAATATTTAAATAAACAATTCATATGCATTAAAATACGCTCAAATTGTAAGCAATAAAATTGTAAATTTGATACATTTAAAAATATAAAATAACATCATAAAAAACAACCGATAATTCACAATCCATTGACAGCGCGATAACCTAACCTTTAATGTGTGTTTGCAAAATGTTCAAAAAACACGTAACATTATCTCACTTTTGGAACACGAATCTGGACTGTATTTGATACGTTCATTATACACGTTGTTTTTGTATCACTTAAAATTCCCTTGGCGATACAACATTTTAAACGGACTCGGGTACACGTATCTCACTTATAGGTGACACGTCTACTGAATGGTTAATACATAGACGTTTCCTATAAATAGATCTAATCAGGCCTTCCTGTGATAGATTCCCACGAACGTATATAACATATACGTATAAGAATATTGATAGCAGGATTACAGGATTCGATTGGATGTATGGATTCAACTATAGTTCGTAGAGGGATAGACTCACTGTTCTATGATATTACTAATTCTAACTTGTTGACGATTCTTTTTCGTTAACTTCTGCCGTATCAATTCTATGCTATATTTCCTCTATGACTGATGTTTATTTAATTGTATGAATAGTCTGATTTTTGTTATATATTAGGATATAAGTTTTATCATTATTTCGTTACTGTATACTGTATAATTTATTCAGAGATAATTATAATATAATTAATCTGTAGGTATTTTGTTTGATTGTAATATTAGCCATATTGATAAGCGATACAGATCCCTATATTTTTCCTTGCAATTATTTTCAATTTGGTGAGATACATTCAATTGTTTAATAAATAAATATCGTACATATGCTTATGAACATTTCAAATTTTCGACAGAAAGTCAAATAAAATCGGAACTTTTGATACTATACATACTAATGACTTTCACAAAGCCCTTTAGTGCATCAAAGCCATGGTTTTCCGGGTAAAAACCAATAACCGCAATAGAAGTCCTACAATTTTAGTACTTACGTAGAATATCTTGTTTTTAGTACAGAACAATGAACATTGACAGGCTGGTTCCCACATTATAAAGTATTGACTATCGTCCATGTTATAAATAAACGACACATAAACGTATCAACGACTAAAAAGTTAAGTCGGTACCCGTAATCTCGTTCTAATGATCAATCTTGGCATTCTTTAGCTTTATCAAAGATCAATAACTTCGCATACGATACAATACGAGGAACTTTGTATGGTTTTAATGTAATGGCATGTCAAAGCTGATTTTAATCATAACCTCCTTGAGATAAGATTGAAAATAGAGTATCCGAAGCTCGGTGGAAAACTTTAGTATCTTCTTGCATTATACAAACGCAACGACAGTCGACCTTTTGTTAAGACTACTTAAAATTCATTCAAAACATTGTAAATATTATTAAAATATAAAACGCTGTATTGACGTTCGACGTTTGAAATTTCAAATTGAACTGCAGAAGTGATAAAAAATATTGTAGTTTTAGCTAGTACGAAATGAAAATAATAACAATGGGTCAAGCTCGCGTCGACTCGCGACACTAAAGGTTCAATTAGGCTAAAGAGCAACTGCCAAAAGATTTGTTATCCATCCAATTTATGGCTGTGCGAACCGTTGCTTAACCTCGATATTTTATTATTTGTTGTTTTATCAGTAACAGACATACATCATCTGAAAATTTCAACTATCTAACTTTTACGGTTCATGAGATATAGACGTACAGGCGGACAGACAGACGAACAGCGAAGTTTTAGTAACAGGGTCCCGTTTTACCCTTCGAGTGCGGAACTCTGAAAACCTTTGAATTATATGATATATGATATTTTTAATTTACTGCCAGGAACAATGGACGTCTATTAACACAGCATTCCGATAAATATTGCGTTGTATTTTTTTAATAAATGTGACCTCAATCGGTATTAAACGGTGCGTAATATTTATTTGTCAGTAATCCTACTAATATTATAAATGCGATAGTTTGTAAGGATGTGCGAGTGTTTGTTGCTCTTTCACGCAAATTCTACTGACCCGATTGCAATAAAATTTGGTACGTAGATAGCTGGACAAATGGAAGAACAACTTTTTATCCCGATATTCCTAAGAGATACGGACTTGCGCGGGTGAAATCGCGGAGCGCAGCTAGTAAAATATAAAATAATCGCGTGCACTTTAGTACAGTAAGTAGGTATATCGATATAGACTCATACTCATAGGCGTACTAATATTAAATAAATACAATATTAGTGGGTCTATTCATACATCATCGGTTCATTAGTTTTTGCGTGAAAGAGCAACAAACACGCACACATCCTTACAAACTTTCGCATTTATAATATTAGTAGGATAGGAAAGTAGGATAATGCGAAGATTATAAGCTTTTGCTTCTTATAGTATGTCGAGGATGTCCTAAATTTTAAGTTCCTGGTTTTATTGGAGATCGCAGATGTGATCACAAATTCGTATCTTCATTACTTATTCAATTAATATTATCGAATTAATTTAAGTTTAAAGTCTTACCAACTTTACATAAGTGTTTTTGTTCTTTCGAATAAATCACACTCCGAATCAGTGATGTCAGTAGCATTTTATCAATTTGCCCTAAAGGGAAATGTCAAAATATAATAATGTACGAACTTGATGGAAGAGTGAATATTGTCTGGTAACGATTGGTGTTGTTCTCAAACAATATCAAACTCTCTGCTAAGGCTAATAGAATAGGAAATGAATAATTCCCAGTATCTTTATTTACATATCATCGAATCCGATTGTAAGAAATAAAACGTAAAATGTTCGCATTTTTTTTACTGTTTTATAGAAAATACCGTTTTAGGGAAAGTCGGTCAACAACATTACATCTCGTATATCTAAGTGATCTTCTAAACAAATTAAAAATCACAAATGTTATATTCTTTTCGCCAATACCACCCTACATCTGTTCACAGTAATTGATAAATGAGATCAAACACATCATCATCATCATCATCATCAGCCCATATATGTTCCCACTGCTGGGACACAGGCCTCCTATGAGGGTTCAGGCCATAATCCACCACGCTGGCCAAGTGCGGGTTGGCAGATGTCACATGTCGTCGAACCGAGATCAAACACATTTTGCATTAATTTTAACATTAGTTGTTAATTATATTGTAGCCCTTACAATCCTGTACTAAGTACCATACCCCCTGGCATTTAGTACAAGATGGTAAAGGTTATAATGTTAGTAAGGATGTAAATAAGTTCCATTCGTGTCACAATTGACTGACAACGAAGCATTTGAAAATTCATCTCAAGAACGAACGAACGAATAGAACGCTACAACCAGTCGAGTCAACTTCAGCAACCATAAAAGGTGTCCTAAAGCATGCAGAACGTTGCATATTTAGTGCCAATAAAAATCCGAATCGCTTCCGCTATCGTGACATGCTAGTCGATTTTTATCAACCCTATAAAGTATAAAATTCGAATATACGGCAAAAACTGGATTGCGATTGAACGAAATCTTTGTTCCCACGGTGCGCAGCTCTTATTAACATCCTGGGTTTAATTGTGATTTTGATTAACCGGTTCGCAAATGCCGTTTATGGTGATAGTTTGATGTGGATGTGAATTGCAGCTAGTTTTTTTTTATGATTTTAATAACAATGTAACAGCAATTAATGGTGTAGCAGATAGGTAATTGGTACAATGATATTGTACTTGCATAAGAGTATATAGATATATTTTATTATTTACTTTCGTATAAGTTTTTCGTCGCAATTGTTTGGAATATTTTTTTAATTTTATTAGTGTGGTATACGTTCTTTTTATTGAATACTTCAGCTTTTTGTTTTATAATAATCTGTTGTGCAACATTATTAATAATGAATACTCGTGGCAGACACCTTTCTTATTCTATTCTCAAATTGAGATATTTTTGTAAATCCTTTGAAAAATAATTTTCATTAAAATTTTAATCATGGATCGGACTACTCCTTCGCTACGAAACCCTAAAAGAGGAGTTTATCTAAAAAAAGTACTTAAATTATTATAAGCGTACAGAAAGATATCTTGAAAGGCATTCTGTAAACTAATGCAGCAGTTTTATCAGCTGCTAAATTAAGCATGTCAAAATGAGCTAACAGTGAAAATATTTCATCCATTTTATCATAACATTTTTATCGCCCGCAAAAAGGGGCTTACAAATTTATTCTTGCCACTCGACGTTTTTATTTCGCGCGATATAAAAATCTTCAACGCGAAATAATGTTTTATACCTCGTAAAGCTGGTGGTATCTCAAACAAAGGGCATGGGCACATTGACATTTGGTAAATGAAACTGTATTGCGAGCGAAGCCAGGTGCACGCACATACGGAGCGGCACGTGCGACCGCGACATCTGCTGTACAAAAAACAAGAAATAGTGGAGTTATAACTTATCTTTATTGCGCACCTATATATAACATCTGCCGCACTATTTTCAAAACGTATCAGCTGTTTTCTTTGAACAAAAAAGAAGTAACAGTTACACGAACATGGCGCTTTCGTGTTCGTAATAAAGGTCACATTTCTGTAGCCTTGTTATAAAGGATCAAGTAAAATTGTGAGATTAGTGTGGGTTAACAAAGAGTTGTATAGAATCGTCTATGCCTAGATGATTGATGAAGTTGAATTACTTATGCGACTAAGTACAATATATAAAAAATAAGCGTCTGGTTTCTCACGAACAAAGTAAATTTAAAGATATTAAATAAGATTAAAAAAAAATTATTGAGAGGCGGGAATCAATACCGCGTCCTTTACCGTATCGTAGTAAGGCCTGACGTCGCATTCACCCATGATTTCACTTGAGTCTATACTTTTCTGTTGTTTTTTTTTTTTGTTTTATGTGCCAATGATTTAACATTGTTTCAATTATTATAATATTGTATCGATGGAATGCGATCTTTTTTGAATTGTAAATTAAAAAAAAAAAAATTTAATGTTCCATTTTAACATTCCAATCCAAAAAGTATATTATAATCTTAACACATCGAAAATCCATGTAGGTAAAGGATGTATAGATAATTAAAAATTAAATTGGAACAATCCATTAAAATTTGCACTCGTAAATACATCCAAGAGTCTGTTTCCTCTGGTACCGGTATGAATACGATACCTGCTTTTTTGCTCAGACACGCATCCGTAACTTTTTTATTTGCCTACATAATGCTTAGAAACTAGTTGAAATCTTTTAGTTGTGATGTTGAAGAGAAAAAAATCCTATGTTTGTTAAATAGTTCGTATTTATTATATAGTTGAAACTCCATAGTTTTGACTTATTTGTCATTCGCCAATACTTTATGTGGATAGTAAATTATTAATAATCCAGTGCTTTTCGTTTTGAAAAGACTTGATGAAATAACGTTTATCAGCAAAATCAAATATTTAATACAGCTCGACCTGGTATGTGGCATTTTGTATGTGGTAGTCGAGCACGCTTCGGCACGGATTGGGTCAGCTCGCACCGGGGTAGCACCACACCCCCCAGAAGACCGTGTGAAATAGCATACCGCTGTGTTTCGTCGATTAGATTGCTACTTACCTATATCTCAAAATCGCTTAAAACCTTTATAAAAATAAAATTTTATACCCGCAATGCCGTTAAGTAGTTTTTTCATGAACCATTTCTTCTTCCAGGATTGCCACGGCCTCACCTTCGAAGACAGAGCAGTAGCTGATGAGGTCCAGAACTACGAACTGATATCTGGCTACCAGAATGATACTCACACCACCCTGGAATTCAGGAGACAATTGGACACGTGTGATAAACAGGACTTCGTTATTGGAGTAAGTATAGTATTTACTAACTTATATTTATGACACTTGTAACTCGTAGTTTTGTCATATAAAGTTTTTTATATAAAATAATTTACTAAACCATGAACAGATGGTTATTATCAAAAAAAATAATTTAATAATTTACTAAACCATGAACAGATGGTTATTATCAAAATTGAAACATTCGATGACTTCAAGGTCACTCCATATTCTATAATGGCTATCCCTGTATTAAATACGAAAAACTACATATAAAAGCACATTATCGCCCACACAAAAGCCTACCTACTATAAACTCAGCGTTGTTTAAACAGATATTTTACACTATTTATTTCGTTCTATCTATTTTTATGAAAATGACACTTTCTTACACAACCATTATTTACAGGAAGACACAACCCAAATCCTATGGGCCTTAGGACCTGAGGGATCTGACGGGGACCTTCCTAGACATGTCCATAGTGGGACTAGGCCACTCAGATTGCTACAGCCGCTGTCGAAACCAGATACGGTACCACTCAAACACTGGGACGTCAGGATTGCTAATGTGAGTTATCGAAACTAGTGTAATCTCTATAATCCTTATAATATTATAAACGAAAGTTTGTAAGTGGATGGATGAATGAAAGGATGTTTAATACTCTTTCACGCGAAACAGCTTATCGTATCTATAGGAAATTTGGTTCAGATATTATATACATACATAGCTTTGATTAGCATGTAGTACTTTACGTTACGTTATTGTTGCATTGGTAGTCTATGTCTCTGAATCAGTTTGAATGAAATTCGGATCAAAAATAGATTGTGACTCGAGAAAGGACAGGAATAAATAGGACAAAAGAAAAATATTTAAATATTTGTTGGTCATATCATAATATAATCATATCCAGCATAGCTATAATGTATCATATTATATCTTCAAAAATTTTACAATCTAAATAAAAATTTAATGCAGAAATAAAAAGCCTTCCTTACCGAAGTAGTTCATGCGAAACTCGGTTTATATAAGAATATTTCTATGAATTAAAATTGAAGGGCTCAAAATGTTTTGTACATTTTAAACGACAGCATTTTACAACGACATTGATTCTGATACTTTCCAATGCCTAACTAATATTAACGTGAAAGTGTATTTGTCTTTCTTTCACGCCGCAACAGCATCGATTTTAATGTATTAATTGTGTATGGAAATAGTTGAGAAATAGAAATAAAAAAGGACATCATGGAAATTTATTTCATTAGACCAAGCGGGAGAAGGTGCAGATAACAGCTAGTTCTTTATAAGTCTAAACTATTAATATATTAACAAAATAACGAATAAATTCGAGGCGTTTCTGGCAATAGATTATATTTTAATTACAATTTTCCTCTCCACTCAAAGTAGTTAGTCTCTAATATCCACCCAATCTAAAAAAAAGATCCATTAAACGTTCATTCCTTCTGGCGAAACAATAAATATAAAACTGTCTAATTTAGTTCTATGATTTAATAAATAAAGAGGACAAAAACGTGTTCTTTATTCATGTCAACTTGCTATTTTCATATAATTACTTTTAGGTATACTAAGATAAAGCTAGCACATCCTCTGCGTGCTAATTTAGCATATTTATTACTTCCTCTCATTAATAATTAATAGGTATTAAAAATGAATACACACTATTCAAATAAGATGTAATTAAAAAATTATATTATAAAACGATATCGCCGGAGCTAAAATATAATTTTTCCATCAATCATTCGTGAGAATATTAAGCGTATTTTAAATGAATTAGGTAATAGGATAGCATTAATTATCGCATAATATTCAAATCCTGCCGTCTGAAGTGTATTTATCTACACTTTTTAATTTTAAATATGCCTCGCTCCAGCATTCGGTTTATTTAATTTTAGATATTTAAATCGAGTTGAGTAATCATATGGATTAGCAGATAAGTTGTTTACAATTTTAATATAAAATGATTAACGAACAAAATTTTATCGAAGATTTATCTATGCATACAGAACTTACAAATATATTTATTTATTATACTTTATTGTACAAAACAGAAAGTAAAGCTTATACAAAATAATGGCACAATGATATTTCGTACAAAAGGCGGCCTTATTGCTAGACAGCAATCTCTGCAAAGCAACCTGGTAGAAAAGGAAATGCATGAGCAAATATACTACTATTCTATAACAGTACAAATTATCAGTTATCACAACACTTTTTAGTACTCTATTGTCACTGTAGATATTTCCTTGTGGCACGATGGGACATGCACTAACTAACTGATTTTACTTATGAAACAATTAATGGAACATACTATCTATATCTTCCAAGTCTCCATTTTGACGAAATTATACCCTAAATTCTCGATTTAAATTCTAATAACATCCAAAATCTGTAATTCAATAATCAGCCGAATTAATTATAATTCCAGCTCACAATCCCACACGTGATGGCTACCCTCTTCTGGTGCAAGGTGTTCAAAGCGCCAGACCTATCGCAGAAACACCATATAGTTGGGTATCAACCGCTAATAGACAGTCGGCCAATAAGGAATGGAAAACCAGTTATAGAAAAGGATAGTCTGTCTCCAGTGCATCATATGGTGTTGTATGAATGTGCAGAAGACCACGACAAGAGGTTGTGGAGCGAATGGGCTGAGGGTGAAGGTTTCTTCGGGCCGAGCAGACCTGGTGAATTGGCGACCTGTGTGACTCCTATCGCTGCTTGGGCTATGGGTTCCAAAGGTAATTTAATAGATTTTTTATGTAAGTGGCCCAGATGTTTGGGTAATATAAGGATAATATAATTTAATAAACATTAATTTATAACGCATCATTTTGAAAACAACGTGAAAATCTTATACACAGTAAACTCTTAATTTGTACAAAAGGCGGCCTTATTGCTACACAACAATCTCTGTTAGGCAACCTGGTAGGAAAGGAAATGCCAGAAGTATATGAGATATCACGAAAAAGTGTTTCATATTGTGTGAAGTGTTACTTAAAAGCGGTGTATAAAAATTGAGCCGAATATAATATCTTGATTGTGAATTCTTTAAAACCAGTCTCTTTGCCGGAATAATATTTTGTAACGAATTAATATTTTATCTCTCTTGTTGTTAACTTCAATGTGCTCTTGTGTTTAACTAAAAGTAAAATGAATGATTCTGAGTAAAATATATAAACATTGTGTTTACGTAGAAAGTGCTACTTTTAAATAAATACAATATGGTTAGGTACCAGTTCTAAAAAGTGTAATGTATGCGACACATAAAGTAATTAATTCAAACAATGAGGTAAACAAAATCAGCCCTCATTAAATCGCATAAATAAACCGCAGTACAGTTTATCTTCCTCAAGACAAGATGTGAAAACTGAATACCTTAAATAGAACCACAACAATCCATTATTTAGACCTTGAAGCCAGTTGGAAATTCAGTCGTATCAAGTATTAATAAGGTTCATTGTTATTTGCAGGTGAATTCTTGCCGGAAAATGTTGGGATTCCTTTAGGGGAGAGAGGTGGCGTCTCATACTATATGCTGGAGGTTCATTATGATAACCAGGCGTTACACGAGGGTAAGTAATTATCCGTAAACTTTGAGCACTTTTCAGATAATTACAATGTGTTTTGTATCGCTGAGAGCTATTTGAGTGTATGTTTCGTATTCGTAACATTTAAGTCAGAGATTTTGTTATGTGTAGCGCACTTCAATTGTGAATAAGGCATAAGCACTAAGACTTGATTGCGTTGTTTACATTTGAAATGGTTAAAGGTAACGGTATCGTTTTAAAAAAGTGAACATATTTCGTCGATTTATACTGAAATCGGCGTAAATTATAAAAGAGAGAGAGAATAGAGAATCATAACTTTTTTACATAAGTATCACTAAATAAAAAAGTTTCGAGGGAAACGTAAGCATAAAAATTATGTGTGTATAATGTATGTATTTTAAAACTATTTTAATTACAGTATTGGATAACTCCGGTATCCGCATCCATTACACGCCGGTATTACGGACCCACGACGCCGCGTTGCTCGGTGCCGGTATCGGGGTGTCGGTACTGCACGTGATACCGCCGAAGCAGCGTGCATACCGCACTGTTGGTATATGCAGCCCGGAGTGCACTAATAGCGTAAGTATTTTGATTATCGATATTATCTTAATTTTTATAGAGAAGCAAACTTTACATAATTTATTATTAATCATTAAAACAATCAGACGTCAGAAGAGTATAACAGACGGTTTTATCGCTAAAGCAACGTCTGTCTTACTATTAATATTAATAGTGCTATATAATTGTAAATACGATAATATTAAAAATGCGAAAGTGTGTTTGAAAGTCTTTTTCGTGTCTCAAAGCGATTTAAGGATATAATTTTTATGTTAGATAATTAATTTCCCTTGGCCATTCGGCCGAAGAAAACATCGTGAAGGCGTGTCATCGTGTACAAGAATTAAAAGATGACAATAGAATAGAGACAAATAAAAATTTTACGAAGTCATGTTGTGGTGTATGCGATTCTAAAATTGTTAGTGTAAGAATTAATGGTATACCGCGGGCCGTTTAGATTTAATAATCCCATATTTAAACCGTTATACTTATACAAAAAATATATGATGTAAAAACCATCAGGAAATTTACTTCACACACAAGTGAAAGTAAAATGAAACAACGCTAAAAATAACATTAAGTAGAAATTTTATAACGACGTTCCTGTATTTGAACTTATTTTTCAATCAATGACAACGTAATAAAGCATTATTCACTTAAATACTGTCTAAAATATAACACGCCTCAGATTCTAAGAAAATTATATGTAAATAGTCTATTTCGATTTCGTCCATATTTATAAAGCTGACGTCTTGTCATAATTGTTTAATGTTACGTAAATTAATTTCATTAAATTTAATTCCAGTAATAATAATCGTGAAACTCTCACTGGAATTTATAAATGATTTAAACATCAATCACGGAGAGTGATGGATTTAAAGTCTTGGTTTTAATGGAAAATGTTGTTAAATGTGTTTTGGTTGAGTGGAAATAGTTGTCAAGGGCTTTTATACCACTTAATAAAATCAGCGCATATTGTAGTAATTTAGTTCAAATTAAAGTACCGTGCTTATAAATAATTGATTTATATTTATGGCGTTAACGTTACAATTTTTTTTTTTGTGATTGTTCACGTATCCCTTTGCAATAATCTCTCTTCTCCTTCGTCTTCTCAGTCTTCCTAACGTTGTTGTTGTTGTTGTTTTTATAATTTTAAATCATAAAAACCTTTGTTTTACAGACGATGCCAGAAGAGGGAATCAATATTGTATCAGTTCTGCTGCACGCTCATGGCACCGCTAGGAAAATTACTCTCAAACACATTAGGGGAAATGAGGAACTTCCTAAAATATCAGAGGTAAGTTTGAGATTAACGCCCTCTAGTGATTATGATATACATTAGCATAAAGCATAATGTTTTGGTTCGTTGTATTTTAATGCATTGTTCTACTATGCTCATTTTTAAGTAGATGGCATTTTAACAAATATTTTTAATTATTCCTATGTACATTGCTAGATGGCAGTTAAATGAAATAATTTAAATATTCTAATATTATGTTATAATAAAACAATATACTTAACTTTCCTATCTATCTCTATATTTTAACTTCCCTATCAACTTCTTACAAAAGTAAATAAATAATTATTATCACATTTGTCATAACTAGCTGCTACGCATACAATTTTTGTAACATTTAAGCATCATTTCTAAAAATAAATCATGACATTAATATTTTTTGGTTAACACACAGTATAAAATAAATGTATGGTTTTTCCATATTTACAGGAAAACGTATACGACGCGCGTTATCAGCAATCCCGTATCGTTCCGGGTGGCAGGCGATTCTTCAAACGCGATACACTCATAACCGAATGCACTTACGATAGTTCGGCGCGTGATAAGCCCATACTTGGCGGTTATTCCGCCATGCAGGTCAGAATGCGTCATTGGTGATTATAATTATTATTAGACATAATATCTATATATATATATATATATATCTATAAGATGTTATTAAATGAATAGCTTTAATGCTTATCAGTTGGAAACGCGAGTGAATATTAAATTAAAAAAATAGCCAACAATTAAAAAAAATTGTAATAAATTGCGAGACGATGGAATAATGTATATTGCACAGACACCTTTTTTGCTATATCTGTGACAATAAAATGTGTTTGTGTGCGTATGCATATTCAAAAAGTCAAAATTATTGAATACAAACTTACGCATTATTGTAAGAAAAACGATTAAAACTTATTTTTAATCTTATTTTAAACCCTTTTTTTAATAAATTGTTACTTTTACTATAGGAAATGTGCTTATCATTCATACTGTACTACCCTCGGACGGAACTTGCGGGCTGCTACTCTATGACGCCTGTAGTCGAGTTCTTCGAAACTTTTGGAGTCAAAGAGTTTTACGGACTCAGCATGATGCAAGTCGAGAAAATATTCCTGTCTTCAGGGTGAGTTTCTATTTATATGATTTGTTATTTTATCAACCCATGACCCTAAAATGAATGATGTTTTCAAATCGACTGTGTTTATTTTGGGTTCGCTAATTCCATGGAATTTCAATTATATATTTGATGTGTTTGATAGGGAATTGTCATTATTTTTATTGCTTCCTCCCATAAGGGACGTCGGTGACATTTTATGTAGAACGGATTTATTTTATGAATCTAAATTAATCTATATCTTAAAGTTAATTTTAGACCTAAAGAATTAAGCGGTGACCATAAGCTGTAGATGATTTTGCAATCAAGTTTGTTTTTCTGTGATTTCGCACTCATGTAAAATTAAATGAATTATAATAGTCAGTGACGTCAAAGTTTTACTCAGCTTTATCAAAAAATTAAAACGTCCACTTACAATCTTGGTTTTACCTAATTTTACCTGCAGCAGGTTTGGTGTTTACTTATGCAAATATTGTAAATGAGTCATTAATATAAATTCATTCGGGGTTATGGCGTGATTGTTAATTACTGGGACCAGATTATTTTCTTGGGTGTTGAATAATTTTTTTTTTCATATTTATCATATTTGTACACACACTTTTGGTTTACAATCTTTGTATGAAAATCTTATTAATATGAAACACTGCAAACATTTATAAATATATGTATGTTAGGAATCCATAGAATATTAAAAAATTTAAGTTGACAATTTCAAAAGTGTTAAAAATGCAACTACGGAGCCTTCTCTTCTCTGTAGGAGCTGCATTCCGAACCGGTGGTAAATAATTTGTATTTTGACGAAAGCGCTTTTGAAAATAGTCTAATTGAAAGAATATAATAGTTTGAGTTTGAGATTTTTTAACTTTTCTAAAAGGACAATTTTCATACAAAAATAATCATCATCATCTGGGACACAGGCCTCCTATGAGGGTTCAGGCCATAATCCACCACGCTGGGTAAGTGCGGGTTGACAGATGTCACAAAACAAAAAAACAAAAATAATACGTTAATCTTATTCCAGGAACTTGGAAGGCTTGCCACAAGAAATCGAAGGCGATATAAGTGCACTGCAGGGAGATGACCAAGGAGTTGGTTTAATGAGTAAGTAATATAACTAATATGTATGTTGTTAATTATATCTAAAGTATCTTAAATAAATCGTGATTTACCTGTTGTGTAAGGTTCAACAACTTTGTTGTACACCGCCCATGATCTTATGCAGAGGTAGGTTCTCTGGAAGCGTTATCTGATTTAATTGGGGGGAAGGTATTGAAGAGGACGAATAAAGAAATGAAAAGGGGGGAGGTTTAGGAAAGGAATACGAGCCTTAATTTCGAATCGCAGCTAACAATTTAAACTATTTTTGGGACTAAAGCCCCAGAGTTAAAACTTTATTTTTTTAACATATTCGGATTCATATAAGTCAATACTTAATAATCAATTAGGCGTTCCTTCGAATAAGTTAGAATTAACATTTAATGTTAAAATTTTTGCCTTTTCCGTATGTTGTGTGTTGATGCTATACAGGATAAGTTCCTTATAAGGAGGCACCATCAATTGGTGTAATATTATTAGATAAATCTATCAACTTTCAACAATCTTATGATGTAGTTAATTTAGTTTAGTTGGCCTCGTAACACCATTCAGCGTTTTTCGATACACCAGATAGTTTCGGATGTTGCCTACTACGCCCAGGTGACCCTGTTCTGTAGAAACTATTTGTGTTTACGTATACCTAAACTTTATTAAGATTATTATGTACATATACTTATTTAAGGTATATGTCCACAGAGGGTCTAGTAATAAAGGAGCCCCCAGAATTCCGCAACAAGACTTTTATGGCGCATTTAAACGAAATGCCTTGGTCCGAGCCTTTACTGACGGAACAAATTGAAAAGACGCTATATCGAGGCTGGCACATGACGTTTTGTAAGAAGAGAGACGATAGTTGGGGAGCGGTGAGTACCTTTTATATTAGAGCCTCTTGTCATATAGGCTTGGTTAAAAGTAATGTATGTACTAATATAGACTATAATTTATCTAAATCAATATTTAGTCCTTAACCGTAAGTTCAGTTTATGCCTGTAGAATAATTTGAATCCGTCTTCACGAGCTCATGTATAAAAGTAGTGGCATATAAAGATGAACATAATTTAAGTTTTTCTGTTAATGTCAAAGTTATTTAATAGGATTACCATACAACTTTACTTTTTCCAATATAGATCTTGTCTTAACTAATTAACTGATATTATAAAGTCTAATAATACAAATGTGTTTGTTTATCTGTCTTTGCTTCACGTCGCAACAAGGCGATTTGACAATTTAAATTTAAATTTCTGGGGCTGTTTATGTGATCGGGCTTTCGTAGGCTTTATTTGATTATTTTAAATGAATATGTTACTTTAAGATGACATATCTACCATGTTACAACTTTCCTTATATATAAGTTCGATTTATTTTGAGTCAGGTAATATAACGATGGACATGTTACATACCAACAATATTGTATTTGGTTTACATTTAACAATGGCAATGGGCGTTTAATAGCCGTACGTACTCTTTTACTCACATATCACCTGACTTTCGTATTTTAATTTTAGAGCATGTACAACGTAACTATATCTTAAAACACACATATTTTATTTCAGCCAATCCAAATTCAAAATTACCCCAACTACACGAGATTATCAAGTAATGACGCGTCCGAAAAATCCTGCCATTACAAGAGTGTCCGACTTCCTTCAGTCACGGGAGCAACCGGCGATGCTTCTAGAATAAATAGTATATCCGCCATCTTAATTCTAACCTCTCTGTTCATCGCGCGGTAACAATCTGTTAATGTTAAACCCATTGTTGTTTTTCGTTGTGAGTTTAAAAAACGAGAGCTTTTATTGTTTTGAGTGAGTTTTCAAGTAAAATAGGCTTGTAAAGTATTATTATTAGTTCATGCCAAATACGTTTCGTATTTTATCTGTGCAGTTTTTAATTTATTGACGAATTAATTTGTGGCTGGAGTCTATTGCGAACAATGCATTGAAATGTTGTATACTGTATTATTTTAGTTAATGTTTTTGTGATTTTTGTACTTATGCGAATTTGCTCACGAAAACTTTGACTTGTGTCGTGACTGTGTGAATGTTTTATAGGTGATAAACGATACCAAATGGTATTATTTTATAGTATTTACAATTAATATACTGACTGATTCGTCTCAATTTTCCTTGTATATAATATCTATCAATGTTTCCACTTAATATTTTTGCTATATATATATTTTTGTATAAATACTCCTTAGTTAATGGTTCGATTTTCCAACCAGTTCCCTGAAGCTTCATCTTTCTTTTATTTCTATTTAAAATTACGTTCTCATGCTTAATTATGATTGATTTGAGATTATTTGAATTCGAAGTTGTAATGAAAAATTCTATTCTATAAATGATATCTGAATGTGTGTTGTTTTTCAAATGTAAGTACTTGCAATGCATTCCTCTAAGCTTCTAACAAAAATTTGAATTATAAAATGATTCATGGTTCATAATAAAAATTAAATTAAAACGATTTGCTGTTACATCGATCACACATTAAATAAATATATCTACCCGTAAAATAATATTCATAAGACTTAACATTCAATTAGGGCTGTGCTACATAGGCTCTCCATACTTTTACAACTACCTTCTAATTATATTGAAATCTCTTACTTTATAACCTTTACAAATTTTTAAAGGTAGTTGTGAAACATAATATTTGAAACGAACAATGTTTTCGAGTCATTCTTTTTAGGTTTATTGCATTTTGCTATAATTTATATTTTTCTAAGGTATAGTTATAAGTATACGCTTAGTAATTAAGGTTTATTTATTTAAAAGTCAATATAATGTGTTTTATTATTTGAATAATTGTTTTATTTGAGATGCTTTAAAAAGAAATCGTATGACGTCGCTTACTCAAGAATTAATAAAAAATCTAATTATATTATAAGCCAGCGTCTCCATTGTTTTCCGAACAATCTTTTGCTTCGCTTAGATTTTATAAGCCAACCACTCCATTGTTTATTAGGTACTATCAAGCTCTTGCTTCGCTTAGGTTTTACAACGAAAGATTATTTCCAAATATGGGCAAAAAGGTTTAATCATATAGTAAATAAACAGTCCTAATGATTCTGTGATTCACAGGAAAATAACATGTGATTAATAAAATCATTCAATCAGTTTATCAGTCAGCTTAGAGGCATTGATGGTGATGATGATAATGTTGATGATGATAAAAAAACAACAAAGAATCATTATGTCAATAATTTTATTTATAAAAAATACGAGAAAATTTTTATTAAGTATTAAGAATACAATGATTGACATACACACAATACATAAACCATTCCTTCGGAACGTAATAAGTCCTGTTTTAATACCAATTGAGATAATAGGTATACAAGGTAAATTTATAGTGTTTACAATAGACGGATATCACTAATGAAGATTACGTAATGCAATTAAAAGCATCGTCCATTTATACAACATAATAATAGCAGCAAGATTTAACACATACATATCTGAATATTTCCCATCAAATTAATATCCTCTATATGATCTGTACCTATATTGTTTATAAGAACTTGTTTGACTCGGTTGTTGCGACGGAGTTTGCTTAGTTTGATTTTCTGTTTTAGGCTGATTATTATCATTAACGGTGCCGAATTTAGATGTCAAATCGTTCGACTGATTATTTGGTTGAATGTTGACATTTGCATTGGATGGGTTACTCGAAGATGGGTCGAATGGGATGAATGGGTTAGGCCTTTGTTCGTAGGTCTGTGGATTGCGGCGGCTTTCTTCTAGAGCCTTCCAATTTATGTACCAGAAGGGCTGCTTATCGACTGGTAACTTGCTGATTCTTTTGACTAATTCTACATCGCCTTTGGCTTCTATGGGTAAAGGCAGCGGTGTACCATCATCACCAAATCTAGAAAATAAGTAAATGTTAGAATCTTTTTTTCCTATAATGTATTGAAGTAAGCTACGCAACACAAGTAACAAAACATTACAGTCGAATCGATAACCTTATTTAGAGTCGGTTAAAACTAGGAACTCATGTTACTAATCACTTATAAAGGTAAATTAAAATTCCCATTTAGTGTTTTTTGCACTATCCGTCATCGATGTCTTCGATGAGGTTGGATGGGCACTTTTATCACCAATTGTAACTAACTTCTCGTTTGCGATGTCATTGAAAAATTACCTGCATAATATTATGTGTGACCGCTACCTTGGTAAAGTGACTGACGCGCGAGCTTAAAACGGGGAGATCCTGGGTTCGATTCCCGCATAAAAAAGTAAAAAAAAGTCTCGGTCTGGCAGGACACAGAAGGCTGATCAAATACTTGTCCTTAATGAAAATCTGCCCCATACACACAGTGACAGTGACACGGGACTTCACCTTTTATTTAATATTATGTTAGTCATACATTGCTTTAAATAGAACGTGTTTGCCAACTTTTCCTGTATCGCAACAAAACGAACAATATACCATCAGAATAAAACCATATAATACCTGTTACCGAGGTCGTCTTCACTCGTTTTGTTCTCTAGCTCTGGAAAACCGATCGGCCTGAATCCTGCGAAGGTAGGTCGTTGACCCGCCACCAAATTCACTGTCACCAGCAGACATACCGTCTTCCACAAAAACATATTCTGCAACATGGAGTATTGAATGAAATTGTGTCGTTTTATTTATTTATGGAAATAAACATTTTGTCAGAAGGTTATTTAACACTTATCGGTTATTTACAATGACATTTTATGTTTATAATAGCTCTACTCTATTTTGATTTGAAATAATATCAACTAATTAACTTTTGACATTTGCAATTATATATAATTTATAAACACTGATTAGATAGAAACGTACCTAGGCTATGAATATGACATGGTATTATAATATTGAAGCTGGGTAATTATTATCTACAAAGATGGTCACCGGGAATGACCTGGAGAGTTGAAAACCCACTGAGCTATCGATTAACAATACTAAACAAAATTCAGTCGATCTCAGAACCTCCTTCGTCTTGGGATCGATGGTATATTTGTATACCTAATTAGAGTGCTAACCCCGGCTCTCTCAGACTTGGACTAATGCAAGCGGAGATAGATTCTATTACAAGTGGTGACAAGAGTAAATAGTAAAAATGAAAGCTTCATTATATCTTTTAGGATTAGGACGAAATTTTTTACTGAATATTTATATAAAGCTAACTAATAAATACTATTCTATTTCAATAAATACACATCGATATTCACCTACCTCTGTATTGAAATTAAATATAAGTACAAAAAAACATCAAGCTGATGCAACAACAATCACGAAAAAACCCGATGAAATATAATTAACTCTAAACCGATTCACATAGGGTATAAACTTATAACTTATAATGTTTATAAACAAACTCTCACCACCGATTATAATCCGACGGAACCGCAGCAACGATAGCAATTGATAATATTTTTGTCACACACGCTTTATATAAATATTAACAGTGACGAAAGAATTATTTAGAATTATACATAAGTATACATCTGTTAGTCACAACGGTGTAAATCCAACTGGTTATTCCGTTCGATGCAAAAACACTGCCGATAAGTTTCCCGTTACGCGAGATAATTTTATTATGATGAGTAGACCGATTAAAGTAATAAAACGTTCATATGTTAAATAAACTATATGCAGATATTATTTTTTTTTATTTTTATTGAATTTCATTGAACAAAAAGTTTGGTTGTGTGAGATTAATATAATCTACTAGTTGCGCCCCGCGGTTTCACCCGCGTAAGTCCATATAGGAATATCGGGATAAAAAGTTGCCTATATGTTATTCCAGTTGTCCAGCTGTCTCTGTACCAAATTTCATTGCAATTGGTTCAGTAGTTTTTGCGTGAAAGAGCAACAAACACACACACATATCTTTACAAACTTTCGCATCATAATATTAGAAGTGGGTTATAATTTTTCAAATATATTCTCATATGATTATGTAGTAGATATAGTTTTATCTCAATTTACATATACGCAAAACCTTTATAACTTCTAACCACTGACAGTAAATTGATTTAGCTATAACAATGGCGTAATAATTGACAAATCATTAAATCCTATGTTTTTTTTACATATTGTGTCTTCTCTACGTCTGTACCTAATTAAAATCACTTAGTATGTTATTACGTAACACATACTACGAATATTATTTGTAGCGCATACAAACAAACAAACTCTTCATACTAACTATATTTTATACATGAGTGGTAAATGCTACTATGTCACGACTATTCAAAAGCGCTTCTAGAAGAAATTTAATTCAAAATTTAAATGTTTAATTTGCCTTTGACGGCCAGCAACAATTACTCTTTAATTAGGTGCCGCTATAAGCATGGACAAAAATCTAAATACCTGCAAGTGTTATTTTTTAAGCTATTTACCTAATTGTGTTATAATATATTTCACGATTGAGTATACACCATTATTTATATAATAGGTAGGTACATCTATATTCTGATATGTTTATATTACACAGTATCCACGTTGTTCCTTACCTCGCTTTACCGTGGCATATTATGTTTGCATGGATAAAGATTGAGGAAAATTGGTAAAAAATCCACCTACCTTTCAAGTTTTGCATATTATGTACAAAGCTGGACTTGGCGATACAGTTACCGCGTATTTTGTTTGAAGTATACAACCACTTCAATACTTGTCACAAAGTTAATATAATAATAGTTCATAATTCTGTATTGTTCTGCACCGAACTTGGCGTGCCGTGTTCTGCTGTACCGTGCTCTGTCGTACTTTGCCGTGCCGTGCTCTGCCGTACTTTGCCGTGCCGTGCTCTGCCGTGTCGTGTCGTGCCACAGATAAAATTACAGCACTTTATTATGCTTATTGAAATATTACAAAAAAATAATACAATCGTTGTGGTCATATTTCTTAAGTAATCCATTGGTCCCCTATTCGTCCTAGTAACAATATTTTATAACCAAGCAAATCGGAGTTCTGTGGTCTGTCAGAAACAGACTGTGAAAGATAGTTGCTATCGAAGATCGAATCTCGGACCGGTCTGTTAGATAAATATACTTAATTAAAATAATTAAAATAATCAATTGGTTGTTTCTGTCAAACTGAAATAAATCAAAAAGTCTGTGAAAGTTTTGTGCTTTAAGTTACATATATATTTCAACCTTGAATTGTTGAACAATTTAACAAAAATAAGGAAAACTTTGTTGTTTGAAACTTTAGAATCGCTTACATTTAAGTACCCACTTCTTAAAAATGCAAATATTGTGCCTTTGGGAAGCGATATTGCTTTTATTTTTCTTATCTGTCACTCCATTAAGAACACACATCGAAAGGGATGAAAACAAAAATATTTCATTTTTATTACGTAATCTTAATATATTTCCAAATAAGTAAATATTATAATACATCATTTACAGTGGCCGTTAATATTTCTAAATAAATCATTTCTCTTTTATAGTTCAATAGACTAGATTTACAAAAATAACATTAAAACTGATGCGTATAGCTTCCAAATTAATTCGGGTTAAACACAACATAAAATAAATGTAAAGTAACCAAGTGGAAGATTAATCTCTGGAGTACGATCGAGTTAGATCCAGAGTCGTCCTGAACTTCTTTGCAGCATTTTGTACCTATTTCAACAACTTTGGGATAAAAATCCGTCCAAAATTCAAACGCTTTGTAATTCACCGTCTGCGCTGTGCTCATTGTAAAATTTTGCCTGTCTATTATAAAGAAACCTGGCTTCTCTTCTTCAAAAGGATCCCATTGAATGATCACGCCCGAATTCGTGGGATTAGAGAACCAAACGAAGTTCGACCACATTTTCATAACAATTTCCGATATGCTTTTGTCTCTGTAATCCCATTTCGTCAAATCTTCCGGCAATGCCAAATGGGGTAAACCAAATGTAAAAATTAAATCGAAATTATGAGGGACTGCTACCCAATCCGGGATGCCGTCGTTAGCTACATCTGAAAAGGGCTTTAAATCGAAACGATATAGATACACTGGAGCATGTTTACTTATATACTTTGCAAGCTGGTAAGTCGTGGCTCCGTACACTTTATCAGTGTAGAACTCCAGAAACAATTTTCTCAAAACAGTCTCGTTCTTGGTTGGTGGAATTGGCTTGTAAAAAAATGCAACTGCCTCCTGTATGTGATGTTGGTTTGTAAAACATGAACTGTTATCAACTGTTATATCAGAAAGAATAACTTCTTCCCGCATTACATCGAACTCTCTTTGACTTATCCCTGAATCTTCATTACCATCTTTATCGAGCAGTAAAGCATCTTCCATGTTAGTAAAGCCAGTCAATATTGGTACGGGACTGAATATTCCCTCTTTGAACATTTTGCTTGGAAGATCTGTGAGAAATGGAAGAGATATATTGCTGAAACCGTTATCGACTAAAGGTTTCCAGTCAGCTAGCGGTTCCCCGATATCCAATAGCGCTTGATAATTAACCCGTCTAAGACAATCCAGTAATTGATATGTGGGTTTTCGGAAGCAACTAAATGCGTTTGCAACCTTGTCGACTGTAATCAGTTCTTTTCTTGCGATGTTGACGGTGTCAGGAGACAGAACATTGCCACTCATAGCTATAGCTTTCTGGAAAAGTCCCGAGGAATAAGACGAAATCAAATGAAGTCCAACGCTCACAGCACCCGCGTCGTGACCAAATATACAGACATTTTCGGGATCACCTCCAAAACTTTCAATGTTGTTCTTAACCCAATTTAATGCAGCGACCTGGTCTAATAAGCCGAAATTGCCGGGCGCTTCGTTATCTAGCGTAGAGAAAAATCCGAATATATTCAAGCGGTACGCCACTGAAACAAATATTACCTGAAAGTACGAAAACGTTATTGAATTTAAGAAAACATTTCTATGTCAATATTTATTTAAACATGTTAAGCATAAATATTGTAACGTAGATAATGTGTAATCATCATTTGAATTTTGTAGGGAAAAACACCTCATTATCATTCATGTTAATTGAAATCAATAATTAATTTCAAGATGAATACCTTTTGTTTGAGTACCAGGTGAAAAGGATTAATGTAATTTGGACTTCCCCGAACGAAATTACCCCCATGAAACCATACCATGGTGGGGTAACCTTCCACTTTCACATCTGCAACAAATAGAAAAATATTCGATCAAAACATTTCTCAATAGAGAGAACACTTTTGCTTCAGCTTAAAGATTAACACAGAAGTAGGAATTAATTATTTTTTATAAGCAAGAAAAATCTTTAATAATAATCTAATTATTAATGTCTAAGACAGATTTAAACAGACCCTTAATTTATTCTGCTGAATAAATTTCCATTAACATAACGCTAAATAATCATAGGGTACTTGTATAAGGTAATATCATACGTCATAATATGTGATATAGTTATGCTAATCCGTAGTTCTCAAATTAAATACCATTGGGAAAACTATCCACGATACCAATCAATGTATGTACTAATTAAGTCATTAATCAAGCTTTCTCTTTGATATTATCTAAGTCTGTATCCCGTAGGAATATCGGAATAAAAAGTTACCTATGTGTTATTTCAGTTGTCCAGCTGTCTACTTACCAAATTGTATTGCAATCGGTTCAGTAGTTATTGCGTGAAAGAGCAACAAACACACACACACATCCTTACAAACTTTCCCATTTATAATATTAGTAGGATAGGATTAAGTATGATTTATATTCTCTAACAAGCTTGTTTTCTTATTATTTGATAAGAGTCTTGTTATACTCTTCTACACATATGCGTTTATTAAGAAAATGTATCACATTCGAATGATATTTAACAATTTTAATATTATTTTTTTTTTTAATAAGGTACCTAATTGTATTACAAAAGTTCTGAGTAAAAATGAGTAAAAATTTACGAAACGAAATTGGAATGGAGATAAAATTATTTCCAGACAATGATACTATAGCCACATCGCCAATACTGAGTTTATCCTTTGACTAATGACAAGTGCAGTACTACAATTTTTGTCTAATTTTAAAGCAATAAAGTTTCGTTCTCCAGAAAAAATTGCTAAAACTACGGTGCTACTTATATTTTATATAATATCACTGGCCATTAAACAAAATTTTCCAATAAGCATTAAAAACAATCTAAACAATCTTACATTTGATTGCTATGGGGGCAGTACCGATTTTTCTATGGGGCAGTTATATTTAAAAGTTTGCACGTCAACATTGTTGTTTAGAAGCATTATATTTTGATATAATTTTCTTATGTTTACTCCAAAAGTCTAAACTTTCCATATATAAAGCCTCAAATTAATCACTCGCTAGTAGACGTCTGTCACGTGTTATAAAAATCGCACAAATGATTGCGTGTCATATAAAGAAATGCTCAACAATCCAACATATGTTGCTACAATGAATTTCCCTTTCTTTAATGCATGTCAAATTTAGGTCACGAATGAGAAGGTAGATTAAGGTTAGGTTGACTCAAAGTGCTTAACGAGTATGCTATTGGCACGGAATTCTTGCATTAATGACTCAAATTTATTCAGCGTTGTAAAGCTCGGTCTGCAATGTTTGACATGTCTATATTTATCACCATTTGATGAAATTCAGGTCAGCGATATTCAAGCATTTATTTGTGTTCAACTCTGACCTGTCTAGGACAGACTCTTTAAGTGGTTTATTTAGTCATTGCTCTATAATGGCAATATATTTGATTATATTGAAAATTTAGATTATATTTGTTTGTATTTTTAGATTCAACCTTTTACCCGAGGGCTACACAAGCTTAATACAATACTTAGTGTTATAGTAGTAATACGTTAAGGCATATATATTATATCCAATGCATTAGAAATATCAGAAAAATGTATATCGTTTAGATGATTATTTGATAGTGAATTGAAAACACCGTGTCAATATATGTACGGGCAAAGATTTTTGTCAAATTATTTTTCAAGCAACACAGTAATTTAATAGTGATCTATTTTTAGCAAATTCAATAGATTTTCTGTAAATTGCGTGTTCTTATTTCTTAGCGATGCGATAGCGATTTCTTATCCAAAGATTATATAGACATATTATGAAGGGAAACCTATTACTTAAATATATTCATTATTATAATAACTTGAATAAATACTTTTAAATGACGAACACAAAAACGAATTTAAGAAGTTTGAAATAAATCTGTACTAGCAATTTGTAACGCTAATCTTAAAAAGTTCAGAAATTTTGAGCCAAAAAGAATAATCTTTAAGCGATTATTTTAATATGGGCAATAAAGAACAAAATAAATGGATATTTAAAAGTTCGAAACCCTTTCTTAAATCTCTTGTAAATAAAATGGACACCGCACTCGTAAAGTTTGGTAGATTCAACGTCAGTAACCCATTTCGTGGACACGATTTATAAAACTGTAAAATTGAAAATGTAAATAATAAAATATATTATTATGCCAAAGATTTAAAGGAAACCTTTGGTAAAGAGTTTCTACTGTCTAAACAATTGACTAATTATAATAGTACTGTAATTCTTTTATAATGAGGATTTAAAATTCCAATATAAAAGTTCTTATTTCATTCTTTACTATGTTTTATACTAACTGCGCCGTGCGGTTTTAACTGCGATCAAACCCACGGGCAAAAGTAAGTATTTCCATAGCTTATGCGTTATTTTGGTATGTCAGATATTTCGTCACAGTCAAATAACGTCAATTATCCGTTCTGAAAGAGTAACATAAATGTATACATACATTCATCCTCACAATCAGTCATATCTATAATATGTATATGATAATATCCGAAATGATGTACATTATTATTATATTAAAATAAATTCTATCACAACTAAACGTATTGTGATTAAAATCATTCTAAAACATTTCAAATGTGTATGAGCTTTGTAATATTAATTTGTACTGTTTATTTTCCTCCATATAAAGGCTATTTCTTTATCGTTCCGGGAAATGTGAATCGATTATGGAAAATTGCATAAAATTATAAATGAGAAATTTTGAAAGAATAGAAAAAATTTGATCACGAGGCAGGATTCGAACCTGCGTATCTTGCCTAAC